>NC_053390.1:450443665-450743665 GCF_905171765.1 Bufo bufo | reverse complement strand
GTAGGAGGATAATGAAAGTAGTAATAATAATACTTGCTACAAGAAAGTAAATAGATTAGTAGCATAAACAATATGAAATTCTCATTTAAAATGCAGTAACATTCTATTGGTCAGACAATTGTGATGGTGAGAAATAGTCCCAAATGCCATTTAATCTGGAAACTGAAAACTTTGGTAAGGTTTCATTTTTTGTGACTAAGAAAATGAAAAAAACCTTAACTCCTTAAGGACACAGCCTTATTTCACCTTAAAGGGAACCTGTCACCGGGATTTTGGGTATAGAGCTGAGGACATGGGTTGCTTGATGGCCACTAGCACATCCGCAATACCCAGTCCCCATAGCTCTCTGGCTTTTTATTGTGTAAAAAACCCGATTTGATACATATGCAAATTAACATAAGAGTCATATCTTACTTGTGTGACCAGAGAAGAGTCATATTTTCAAGCTCTGACTCATCTCAGGTTAATTTGCATATGTATCAAATCGTTGTTTTTTTTTTACACAATAAAAGCACACAGAGCTATGGGGACTGGGTATTGCGGATGTGCTAGTGGCCATCTAGCAACCCATGTCCTCAGCTCTATACACAAAATCCAGGTATTTTCGAATTTTTGTTTGTGTCTCAAGTCTGAGAACCAGTTTTTTTTATCCAATTTGTCAGTGGCTAAATTGGGATATAAATTTAGTACTCCATGGAAGTGTGGTACTCCCTGAAGCAACCAATAATGCAGAGGCCCGGATGATCGGGGCACGTGTCACATTGAGTAGTGGTGTCCTTCCGTATCCCCCTCCTGTGACACGCTCTGCACTTTTTTTTTGGGTCCGTTCCTTCTTTACAGTATGGGGGACCACACCTGGAAAGTGTTGGCCAGGGACGATCCGGGCGCCTACAGTTCCAGAGGTACTCTGGCCTGCTCTTTCCCGGTCAGAAAAGATCAGGGCCTTGAGGAATGCCTCATAGAACTGAAGGAATGTCCCTGTGTTGCCAGCGCTCCGGGACAGCACAAAAGAGTTGTACAAGGCAACCTGTACCAAGTAGACCGCAACTTTTTTGTACCAAGCCCGGGTTTTGCGCATTGCGTAATATGGCTTGAGGACTTGATCAGAGAGATCAACTCCTCCCATATACCGATTGTAGTCGACGATGCAATCTGGCTTGAGGACCGTTGCTGTGGTACCTCGCACAGGGACAGGGGTGATGCCGTTACCATGAATTGTGGACAGTACAAGGACATCCCTCTTGTCCTTATATCTGACCAGCAACAGGTTTCCAGTGGTAAGGGCACGGGTCGCACCCCTGGGGATAGGTACCTGGAGCGGTTAAGTAGGGAGGCCGCGTTAATTTTTCCACACGGTCCCACAAGCTGACGTGGATCTGACAGCGAGGGACTGGAACAAGGGGATACTAGTATAAAAGTTATCCATGTACAGGTGGTAACCCTTATCTAGCAGTAGGTGCATAAGGTGCCACACAAGTTTCCCGCTAACACCCAGAGTGGGGGGACATTCTGGGGGTTGAAAACGGGAATCTCGCCCCTCGTACACACAAAACTTGTAAGTGTACCCTGAGGTACTCTCAAAGTTTGTACAGCTTCACGCCATACCTCGCCCGCTTAGAGGGAACATACTGGCGGAAAAGGAGTCTCCCCTTGAACGCAATGAGAGACTCAAAAACTGTCACCTCCCTTCCAGGTACGTAGGCCTGCGCAAATTTGGCCCCAAAGTGATCGATGACCGGCCTGATTTTGTACAGGTGGTCATAGGCAGGATCACCTTGGGGGGGGGGACATGCTGCATTATCTGTATAATGCAGGCATTTCCGGATGGCCTCAAACCGGGAGCGTGTCATGGCCGTACTGTAAAGTGGGCCCTGGTAGAGGACATCCCCACTCAAGTAATGCCTGACAGGTTTCTTGACTAGGCCCATATGCAGCACGAGGCCCCAAAATGTCCTCATCTTGGCTGCACTGACCAGAGTCCAGCCACCCACTGGGACCTGCACCTATATCGAGAACGGAGCCCCGCAAGTGAAGGAGGGCGTACTGCGCATGTGAAATGAATGAGAGCGGGGCTCGCGCATGTGCGGTTTGCTCCCATTCACTTCTATGGGAATGCCGCTTGGTGGTGGCTGGACCGGAGTCCTCCAGCCACCACCTTTCTGGGCTCTGTTCTCAATAGGTGCGGATCCCAGTGGTGGGACCTGCACCTATAAGACAATGGGGACATATCCTAGCAATATGCCCCCATTGTCCAGGATGAGACTACCCCTTTAATACTGATGACCTATCCTCTGGAAAGGTCATCCGTATCTGATCAGTTTGGGTCCGGGACCCCCTTCCTATCAGCTGTTTGAGAAGGCACCAGAGCTCCTGTGAGCGCCACGGCCTTTTCCCTGCTCATGGAGCACAGCACTATACATTGTATAATGGCTGTGCCTGGTATCTCGATCAGCCCCATTCACTTCTATGGGGCTGAGCTGTATCTAGGCCATGTGACCGATGAACGTGTTGTCATTGGCCTAGTAAAGGCTGAGAGAAGGCCATGGCACTACTGTGTGCGCTGCTGCCTTCTCGAACTGCTGATCCGCGGGGTTCTGGGTGTTGGACCCCCACCAATCAGATACTGATGACCTATCCAGAGGATAGGTCATCAGTATAAAAGTCTCAGAAAACCCCTTTAATGTATTGCTGGGCTTTATGGCTGTGTGATCTGATTGCTTGAGTGAAAACCAGCTAGTATGGTGTTTCTCCATTAAATATTACTTCTAGTGGAGAATATTGTTTATCATTGGTCAGCCTGTAGAGTCAGATGAATTGCCCATTGAACATGCACCAACTGGTGCATTTAAATGTAGAAATAATTTTACTCTGGAGGTGAAGGATCGTTATCACGACCATTCGTCCATATACAGTTTGCTTATTGTGGGTAGCACTTACACTTTTTACAGGTAAGGCTAATTTCACACTCTCTTTTTGGGCGGATCCATCATGGATCTGCAAAAAAAAAATCTGTTTGTATTATCTGTAACATAGCCAAGACAGGAGACGGATCCGTTTTCTATTGTGTCAGAGAAAACGGATCCGCTTACATTGTGTGCCAGGACGGAGCCGTTTGGCTCAATTTCGTCAAGCGGACAGCAAAACGCTGCAGGCAGCGTTTTGGTGTCCGCCTCCAGAGCGGATTGGAGACTGATTGGAGGCAAACTGATGCTTTCTGAGCGGATCCTTTTCCATTCAGAATGCATTAGGGCAAAACTGATCCGTTTTGGACCACTTGTGAGAGCCCATGACGGATCTCGCGAACGGAAAGCCAAAACGCCAGTGTGAAAGTAGGATGTGAAAATTAAATGATAAGATCTTTTATGCCCGCATAAAAGATGTGATCCGATGCTCTTGATCACTGGCCATGTTTACACAGGGCAATAATCTGGAAGGAATGTTCATCAGACTGATCATTGAACTGTGTTAGGCTACTTTCACACTAGCGTTTGGAGCGGATCCGTCTGATGTTTCATCAGACGGATCCGCTCCGATAATGCAGACGTTTGCATCCGTTCAGAACGGAATCCGTCTGCATTATAACTTAGAAAATTTTCTAAGTCAGAAAGTAGCCTGAGCGGATCCGTTCAGACTTTACATTGAAAGTCAATGGGGAACGGATCCGCTTGAAGATTGAGCCCTATAGTGTCATCTTCAAGCGGATCCGTCCCCATTGACTTCCATTATAAGTCTGGACGGATCCGCTCGCCTCTGCACGGCCAGGCGGACACCCGAACGCTGCAAGCAGCTGGCAGGCGGATGCATTCTCAGTGGATCCGCCTCCACTGAAAATGCATTAGGGCCAGACGGATGCGTTCGGGGCCGCTCGTGAGCCCCTTCAAACGGAGCTCACGAGCGGACACCCGAACGCTCGTGTGAAAGTAGCCTAACAGCCTTAAATCAGGTCCCTTTAAGAAAATTCTAGATGTATTTGTGTGCTTATTGAAATGCCCAAGGAAAAAACCTTGAAATGTCAGGTCTTCTGTACCAGTTTGTAAGTCGTCTCATTCATGATGTTTGTACTTGTTTTTTATTATGTGGTTTTATTGGTTGTGTCACCTCAGCAAATGGCGTTTATCATGTAGACAAGGTTACTATAAGGCACTTACTAATGTATTGTGATCGTCCATATTGCTTCCTTTATTAGCTTGATTCATTTTTCCATCGCATTATTCACTGCTCGTTTTCATGATTACAACCACCCTGCAACCCAGGAGAGGTGGTCATGCTTGCACACTACAGTCGTGGCCAAAAGTTTTGAGAATGACAAAAATATTAGTTTTCACAAAGTTTGCTGCTAAACTGCTTTTAGATCTTTGTTTCAGTTGTTTCTGTGATGTAGTGAAATATAATTACACGCACTTCATACGTTTCAAAGGCTTTTATCGACAATTACATGACATTTATGCAAAGAGTCAGTATTTGCAGTGTTGGCCCTTCTTTTTCAGGACCTCTGCAATTCGACTGGGCATGCTCTCAATCAACTTCTGGGCCAATTCCTGACTGATAGCAACCCATTCTTTCATAATCACTTCTTGGAGTTTGTCAGAATTAGTGGGTTTTTGTTTGTCCACCCGCCTCTTGAGCCACAAGTTCTCAATGGGATTAAGATCTGGGGAGTTTCCAGGCCATGGACCCAAAATGTCAACATTTTGGTCCCCGAGCCACTTAGTTATCACTTTTTGCCTTATGGCACGGTGCTCCATTGTGCTGGAAAATGCATTGTTCTTCACCAAACTGTTGTTGGATTGTTGGAAGAAGTTGCTGTTGGAGGGTGATTTGGTACCATTCTTTATTCATGGCTGTGTTTTTGGGCAAAATTGTGAGTGAGCCCACTCCCTTGGATGAGAAGCAACCCCACACATGAATGGTCTCAGGATGCTTTACTGTTGGCATGACACAGGACTGATGGTAGCGCTCACCTTTTCTTCTCCGGACAAGCCTTTTTCCAGATGCCCCAAACAATCGGAAAGAGGCTTCATCGGAGAATATGACTTTGCCCCAGTCCTCAGCAGTCCATTCACCAAACTTTCTGCAGAAGATAAATCTGTCCCTGATGTTTTTTTTTGGAGAGAAGTGGCTTCTTTGCTGCCCTTCTTGACACCAGGCCATCTTCCAAAAGTCTTCGTCTCACTGTGCATGCAGATGCGCTCACACCTGCCTGCTGGCATTCCTGAGCAAGCTCTGCACTGGTGGCACTCCGATCCCGCAGCTGAATCCTCTTTAGGAGACGATCCTGGCGCTTGCTGGACTTTCTTGGACGCCCTGAAGCCTTCTTAACAAGAATTGAACCTCTTTCCTTGAAGTTCTTGATGATCCTATAAATTGTTGATTGAGGTACGATCTTAGTATCCACAATATCCTTGCCTGTGAAGCCATTTTTATGCAACGCAATGATGGCTGCACGCGTTTCTTTGCAGGTCACCATGGTTAACAATGGAAGAACAATGATTTCAAGCATCACCCTCCTTTTAACATGTCAAGTCTGCCATTTTAACCCAATCAGCCTGACATAATGATCTCCAGCCTTGTGCTCGTCAACATTCTCACCTGAGTTAACAAGACGATTACTGAAATGATCTCAGCAGGTCCTTTAATGACAGCAATCAAATGCAGTGGAAAGGTTTGTTTGGGATTAAGTTAATTTTCATGGCAAAGAAGGACTATGCAATTCATCTGATCACTCAAAAAACCTATGCGTACTCCTATGGACGTTATCTGTGTATCCCAGGATCTCAGCCAGGTCCTTCCTGCTCCTACTCACAATACTGTGTCTAGCAGTGAGACAACTGGCTGGAGCAGCAGCCTCTGCTCTATCTGCAGTAAGGTGCTGTATAAGCTCTGCCCAACTGCCAAACCTTAGTTGACCATCCAAAAATGAAAGATCTGCTCAAGATTAAACCTTGTGTTCTCTGCAAGATTTCCACAAGTCTGTTGTTTTCAGAAAATGCTGCATACTGAGAAACAGTGGGGGCAAAATGATATCCTGTTTACTTTTCATTTATTTCTAGGTCTGTTTAAGTTTCCTTGACACATCCATCAGAAAAAGTCTAAATGAATCTGTTCATGGGCACGTTCTGGGAGTCTTTGTGCTGCTCAAAGGTATATCCTGCAATGCTACCCCAGTGAAATGAGAAATAAAATACACATGTTTAAGTATAGACACTTGTATTTGTATGTTAGGAACATGTTACTAATCAGGCCACAATCCTTGAAATTGAGGTGCCAATTCAGTGCCTCTAACTGCTGTGTAATAATTTATTCAGATTTTTGCTCTTTAACCCCTGATAGTATGAAAGTGTTGAAACCCCTGCAGTCACACTGCAAGTTTTTATGCTATATGTCTGTATATTAGATCCCAGTAGAAATTTCTCGGTCATTTGAAAATACCATTTCCCTTTTTTTCTCCTTTTAAAAAAAAATAAAAATAGTTTCTTTGGTTGTTATCTGGCGCCCAGGAGAGAGATCAAGTTCTGTAGACTAGGTCAGCCTCATGGCACATGCATGATTGTGGGACTCCGTCTACATTTTAGGAAGTGTTTGTAGCACTGAGTGATATTAAACACAGATGCGTGTAATATAATGAAGGCCTCAGAGACTGGCAGCTGCTCGGACAAACAAAGCTGTGTTATTTGTGGCAGGTAGCACATCCCCTGAGGACAATGTGCTAATCATTGCATGAGCTGCTCTCTGTAATGAAGACCTGAGGGACACAGTAGGCTTATATGCCCCTGGACCAGGTGAAAGGGCAACCTTTGATGTTGTTGGTACAATGCCATGTCTGACATCTTATGGACTTAAACCTAGGAGCAGTTTCTAGTTTCTTTTCTTCAATCCACCCTATTACATGACTTTTTTTTTTTTTTTTTTTATCAGTTTGTGTCTCACCCATTATAAAACAACTTCACTAAGGGGCCCTACACATATGATTTTTTTTCTGCCAATTTTTTTTCACTCAGAAACCGCAATTGAAACCGTTCGCATTTTTCCCATACTGCGTAGCGGAAAATAAAAAACACTAGTGTGACCTGCGTTTCATATTTCCCTTAAACTTTCAGCTAACCTATGGAGCAGCAGAAAACACTAAAAGTGCACCAAAATTCCCTTAGGATGGTGTCACACATGAGTTTCTAATGGCATATTGTGTACTTTTGCGTTTTAGTGGCATTTTTTTGCACCTGCACTTTTTGTTGATTTTTTTTATTTTTGCAGGTAAAAACACTCCAGATGTTTTTTTTTTTTTTGCTACTGGCTTTTTTGTTAATGAGATGGAATAGTTGGGTCTCTAGTCTTTTGACATCCCCTTCCCTATAGGGAAAAAACATAAGTAAAAAAAAAAAATGTGGTTCATACAATTGTTTAGAAAAAAATGATGCTAAAAAAAAAGCCATAGAAACAGCCTGCAGTATGGAGAAAAAGCAAATGGTTTCTATAGCGTTTTTTTTTTTTTCTTTCAGTGAACAAAAAACAGCACAGCAAATTTGTTTTGTGTGAACCCACCCCGAGGCTGGCAATTTTTGTGGTTAACCGGTGTGCAGGACACAGGTGCTGCTAGGTAACAGAGGGATTTTGAATAGTTTTGCTAAATCCTCACATCATAAGTCACTGATAATCCATTAATGCGTTCAGTCAAGCGTTGTCTCATAGAGAAGCAGAAACTTGGTGCCAGGAAAGCAATATCTGTTCACAAGGCATCCACTAGATGGGTATATTGTGTCACTTGTACATTAAGATCTTCGTGTAGCAGGGTTTGAGAAGGCAATGATATGTGCAGCAAATGGTTTCTTGACATGATGTGCAGTATTCATTAGAGGTCATATTTAGAACATATGAATGTTTTTGCAGTAATAAAGTTTTGAAATAAAGTACAATTAGTATATAAAACAATTAGACTGAAAATATTAGGCAACCGGAACTATGGTGAAAACAATTTAAAGCATACCTGAGTTTTCAAAAAAGTTTGCGTAATAGCTGTGCTTCTTTGTACAATCATAACTGTGAAGGAACAGTTATGTTTGGGCTTCCCTAGTGTTTTTTCAGCCATATTATTACCTGTTTCAGCTGCACAACTAGATGCATTTCACTCAGAAGCAGGGGACGTCTCCCTTCTATGGAAGTCTGCCAGCACTGTACGGCTGTGAAATCCTTTCCTTTACTTCCGATTATGTTTGTCACACTTAAGGTTCATGCACACAAACTTATTTTTTGTCTGCATCTGATCTGCATTCTTTGTGGGTCAGATACGGACCCATTTCACTTCAATGGGGCAACAAAAGATGCAGACAGCACATTGTGTGCTGTCCACATCCATCTGTCTGTACCGTGTAAAAAAAATAGAACATGTCCTATTCTTGTCCGCATTACAGACAAGGATAGGGCTGTTCTATTATGGGGCAGAAGTTCCCATGTGCAGTATGCACATGGCTGGTATCTATGTTTTGCAGATCACAAAACAGGCTACAGTCGTGTGCATGAGTCCTTACAGATACATACAGTGAACTCCTGTGATGATCAGAAACTGTAAAAGCAGTTGTTTTTATCAGACTGACCATCTCAGCTAGCTCTGACATGCCTCTACTTCCTGTGAGCCGTCTTATAAGTCTGTTAGCAGGGAAGGATCTTGCCTGACAACGGCACTGGACTGCAGCTTTTAGGCTACTTTCACACTAGTGGCAGGACGGATCCAACAGGCTTTTCACCCTGTCGGATCCATCCTGCCTCTATTTCGCCGTGCCGCTGGACCGCCGCTCCTTCCCCATTGACTATAATGGGGACGGGGGCAGAGCTCCGGTGCAGCATGTCCGTTTGAATATCCCTTTAAATATTAGCATATAAAACCATCTAATTATAGATATTTTAACACCTTAAGGACCTTGCCACTTTTCACCATAAGGACCACGTGTTTTTTTGGAATTTGACGTGTCACTTTATTGGTTAAAAACTTTAAAATGCTTTTACTTAGGCTACTTTCACACTAGTGTTCGGGGCTCCGCTTGTGAGCTCCGTTTGAAGGCTCTCACAAGCGGCCCCGAACGGATCCGTCCGATGCGGATCCGCTCAGAATGCATCAGTTTGGCACCGTTTGTCCTCCGCTCCGCTCAGCAGACGGACCCCTGAACGCAGCTTGCAGCGTTCGGGTGTCCGCCTGGCCGTGCGGAGGCAAACGGATCCGTCCAGACTTACAATGTAAGTCAATGGGGACGGATCCGTTTGAAGTTGACACAATATGGCTCAATTTTCAAACGGATCCGTCCCCCATTGACTTTCAATGTAAAGTCAAAACGGATCAGTTTCTGAACGGATCTAAGCGTTTGCATTATAGGTGCGGATCCGTCTGTGCAGATACCAGACGGATCCGCACCTAACGCAGGTGTGAAAGTAGCCTTAGCCAAACTATTCTGAGACTGTTTTGTCGATACATTGTACTCCATGATAGTGGAAAATTTTTGTAGATATAAGGCTACTTTCACACTGGCGTTTTGGTTTCCGTTTGTGATTTGGTTTCCGTTCAGGGATCTCACAAGCGGTCCAAAACGGATCAGTTTTGCCCTTAATGCATTCTGAATGGATAAGGATCCGCTCAGAATGCATCAGTTTGGCTCCGTTCCGCCTCCACTCCGCTTTGGAGGCGGACACCAAAACGCTGCTTGCAGCGTTTTGGTGTCCGTCTGATGAAACTGAGCCAAACGGATCCGTCCTGACACACAATGTAAGTCAATGGGGACGGATCCGTTTTCACTGACACAATATGGCACAATAGAAAACGGTTCCGTCCCCCATTGACTTTCAATGGTGTTCAAGACGGATCAGTTTTGGCTATGTTAAAGATAATACAAACGGATCCGTTCTGAACGGATGCATGCGGTTGTATTATCTGAACGGATGTGTTTGTGCAGATCTATGACGGATCCGCACCAAACGTGAGTGTGAATGTAGCCTAATTTTTCTTTATTTATTAAAAAAATCAAAATTTATGTCCACTTTCATGTTTACATGATTTTGTAAATGTAATTTTATTTTTTAGGATCTTATAAGGATTAGAATTTTAGAAGCAAATTTTTTAATTTTTAAGAAAATTTCCAGGGCTTACATAGTGGAAACCACCCATAAATGACCCTATTATAGAAACTAAACCCCTCAAAACTGATTTTACAAACTTTTTCTTTTAACCCTTTAGGTGTTCCACAAGAATTAAAGGAAAAAGGAGATTGCATTTTTTTATTTCACTTTCTTGGCAGATTTTCCATTTTAATTAAATTTCTTCCTGTAACACATCAAGGGATAACAGCCCAAAAAACTCAATAGTTATTACCCTGATTTTGCAGTTTACAGAAACACCCCACATGTGGTCGTAAACTGCTGTATGGACACATGGCAGGGCGCAGAAGGAAAGGAGTGCCATATGGATTTTGGAGGGCAGATTTCACTGGGATAATTTTAAAGGGAACCTGTCACCCCTACTATGCTACCCTCACTGAGCGTTTCTAAATGTTCATTGTGTCACCCTAAACATATAAATTACACTTTTAATTTCATTTGCAGATGAATTCAATAAGTATTATGCATTTTTTTACTTCCTGCTTTTTATGCAAATTAACATAAAAGAGTCATATCTTACTTGTGTGACCAGAGAAGAGTCATATTTTCAAGCTCTGACTCATCTCAGGTTAATTTGCATATGTATAAAATCGTTTTTTTTACACAATGGAAGCACACAGAGCTATGGGGACTGGGTATTACAGATGTGCTAGTGGCCATCTAGCAACCCATGTCCTTAGCTCTATACCCAAAATCCAAGTGACAGGTTCCCTTTAACCACCTCAGCCCCCAGTGCTTAAACACCCTGAAAGACCAGGCCACTTTTTACACTTCTGACCTACACTACTTTCACCGTTTATTGCTCGGTCATGCAACTTACCACCCAAATGAATTTTACCTCCTTTTCTTCTCACTAATAGAGCTTTCATTTGGTGGTATTTCATTGCTGCTGACATTTTTACTTTTTTTGTTATTAATCGAAATTTAACGATTTTTTTGCAAAAAAATGACATTTTTCACTTTCAGTTGTAAAATTTTGCAAAAAAAAACGAGATCCATATAGAAATTTTGCTCTAAATTTATAGTTCTACATGTCTTTGATAAAAAAAAAATGTTTGGGTAAAAAAAAAATGGTTTGGGTAAAAGTTATAGCGTTTACAAACTATGGTACAAAAATGTGAATTTCCGCTTTTTGAAGCAGCTCTGACTTTCTGAGCACCTGTCATGTTTCCTGAGGTTCTACAATGGCCAGACAGTACAAACACCCCACAAATGACCCCATTTCAGAAAGTACACACCCTAAGGTATTCGCTGATGGGCATAGTGAGTTCATAGAACTTTTTATTTTTTGTCACAAGTTAGCGGAAAATGATGATTTTTTTTTTTTTTTTTTTTTTCTTACAAAGTCTCATATTCCACTAACTTGTGACAAAAAATAAAAACTTCTATGAACTCACTATGCCCATCACGAAATACCTTGGGGTCTCTTCTTTCCAAAATGGGGTCACTTGTGGGGTAGTTATACTGCCCTGGCATTTTAGGGGCCCAAATGTGTGGTAAGGAGTTTGAAATCAAATTCTGTAAAAAATGACCTGTGAAATCCTAAAGGTGCTCTTTGGAATGTGGGCCCCTTTGCCCACCTAGGCTGCAAAAAAGTGTCACACATGTGGTATCGCCGTATTCAGGAGAAGTTGGGGAATGTGTTTTGGGGTGTCATTTTACATATACCCTTGCTGGGTGAGAGAAATATCTTGGCAAAAGACAACTTTTCCCATTTTTTTATACAAAGTTGGCATTTGACCAAGATATTTCTCTCACCCAGCATGGGTATATGTAAAATGACACCCCAAAACACATTCCCCACCTTCTCCTGAGTACGTCGATACCAGATGTGTGACACTTTTTTGCAGCCTAGATGCGCAAAGGGGCCCAAATTCCTTTTAGGAGGGCATTTTTAGACATTTGGATACCAGACTTCTTCTCACGCTTTGGGGCCCCTAGAATGCCAGGGCAGTATAAATACCCCACATGTGACCCCATTTTGGAAAGAAGACACCCCAAGGTATTCAATGAGGGGCATGGCAAATTCATAGAAATTTTTTTTTTTTGGCACAAGTTAGCGGAAATTGATATTTTTAATTTTTTTTCTCACAAAGTCTCCCGTTCCGCTAACTTGGGACAAAAATTTCAATCTTTCATGGACTCAATATGCCCCTCACGGAATACCTGGGGGTGTCTTCTTTCCGAAATGGGGTCACATGTGGGGTATTTATACTGCCCTGGCATTCTAGGGGCCCTAAAGCGTGAGAAGAAGTCTGGAATATAAATGTCTAAAGAATTTTACGCATTTGGTTTCCGTGAGGGGTATGGTGAGTTCATGTGAGATTTTATTTTTTGACACAAGTTAGTGGAATATGAGACTTTGTAAGAAAAAAAAAAAAAAAATTCCGCTAACTTGGGCCAAAAAAATGTCTGAATGGAGCCTTACAGGGGGGTAATCAATGACAGGGGGGTGATCAGGGAGTCTATATGGGGTGATCACCACAGTCATTGATCACGCCCCTGTAAGGCTTCATTCAGACGTCCGTATGCGTTTTGCGGATCCGATCCATCTATCAGTGCATCCGTAAAAATCATGCGGACATCTGAATGGAGCTTTACAGGGGGGTAATCAATGACAGGGGGGTGATCAGGGAGTCTATATGGGGTGATCACCACAGTCATTGATCACGCCCCTGTAAGGCTTCATTCAGACGTCCGGATGCGTTTTGCGGATCCGATCCATCTATCAGTGGATCCGTAAAAATCATGCGGACGTCTGAATAGAGCTTTACAGGGGGGTAATCAATGACAGGGGGGTAATCAATGACAGGGGGGTGATCAGGGAGTCTATATGGGGTGATCACCACAGTCATTGATCACGCCCCTGTAAGGCTTCATTCAGACGTCCGGATGCGTTTTGCGGATCCGATCCATCTATCAGTGCATCCGTAAAAATCATGCGGACATCTGAATGGAGCTTTACAGGGGGTTGATCAATGACAGGGGGGTGATCACCACAGTCATTGATCATGCCCCTGTAAGGCTTCATTCAGACGTCCGGATGCGTTTTGCGGATCGGATCCATCTATCAGTGCATCCGTAAAAATCATGCGGACATCTGAATGGAGCTTTACAGGGGGGTGATCAGGGAGTCTATATGGGGTGATCACCACAGTCATTGATCATGCCCCTGTAAGGCTTCATTCAGACGTCCGGATGCGTTTTGCGGATCGGATCCATCTATCAGTGCATCCGTAAAAATCATGCGGACGTCTGAATGGAGCTTTACAGGGGGGTAATCAATGACAGGGGGGTGATCAGGGAGTCTATATGGGGTGATCACCACAGTCATTGATCACGCCCCTGTAAGGCTTCATTCAGACGTCCGGATGCGTTTTGCGGATCCGATCCATCTATCAGTGGATCCGTAAAAATCATGCGGACATCTGAATGGAGCTTTCAAGGGGGGTGATCAATGACAGGGGGGTAATCAATGACAGTGGGGTGATCAGGGAGTCTATATGGGGTGATCAGGGGCTAATAAGGGGTTAATAAGTGACGGGGGGGGGGTGTAGTGTAGTGTAGTGTAGTGGTGCTTGGTGCTACTTTACTGAGCTACCTGTGTCCTCTGGTGGTCGATCCAAACAAAGGGGACCACCAGAGGACCAGGTAGCAGGTATATTAGACGCTGTTATCAAAACAGCGTCTAATATACCTGTTAGGGGTTAAAAAAAAACACATCTCCAGCCTGCCAGCGAACGATCGCCGCTGGCAGGCTGGAGATCAACTCTCTTACCGTCCGTTCCTGTGAGCGCGCGCGCCTGTGTGCGCGCGTTCACAGGAAATCTCGGCCATCGCGAGATGACGCGTATATGCGTGACTGTGCGCAGCGCTGCCACCTCCGGAACGCGATCCTGCGTTAGGCGATCCGGAGGTGGTTAAAGGGGTATTCCGGTTACCATAAATATAACTTGTGTTTTAGACTGATTCATCATCAATAATTACCTAATATAATGTAAATTTCACATATTTACCATTCAGTAGTTATGAAAGAAGTTTTCTTCCTCTGCTACCCACTGTGTTTCATCATAAAGTACCATGGCATCGACCTGTGGTTCTGAGCATTTGTTAGGTCGAGCATGCTCAGTGTGCTCTCTAGTGAAAATTTCTTGTAAAAAAAATGCCTGTTAGGGCTCATGCACAAGTCTGTTGCCTGGCCATGGCCATATTGCGACCTGCAAACAGCAGGTCCGCAATACACGGGAATCAGCTACGTGCACCCCGCATCACGGATACAGACCTATTTACTTGATATCAAATATGTCAAGATTTATTTTTCTTTTGTTTCAGTTTTATATAATAAAGCATTTTTTTTAAAAAGCAATCATGTTTTGCAGCATGAGGTGACGGTTTGATTAGTACTATTTTGGGTTACATATGACTTTTTGATCGATTGGTATTATACTTTTTGTGATATAAGGTGACAAAAAGTCTTTTTTGGCACCGTTTTTATTATTATTTTTTTTTTTTGCAGTGTTGACCAGACGGGATGGATCATGTGATACTTTTATAGAGCAGGTTGACATGGACGTGGCGATACCTAATATTTCTGTTTTTTTCTATTTTTTTTTTTCTATTTTTTCTATCTCTTTACTTGAAACTTTTTTTTATTGTTAAAAACACTTTTATTTCACTTTTTTGTTTTTTTGCTTTCAGAAAATGGAGAAACACAAAAACATGATTGTTTTTCTTTCAAAAATGCTTTTATTGTGTAAAACCAAAATAAATACAAAAAAATTGTTCAGCATTGACTATCAGTGTATTACACTGATAGTTTGCCTATGAGACCCAGCCTGGAGGCTGGGCCTCATAGGCCTCTATAGCTGTCGGGCCCCAAGGCCTTTGAACCTCCCATATGATGTGGTCAGCACTGACCACGGCATATGAAGGGTTAATCCTCCAGCATCTGCGTTATCACCAATGCTGGTGAATGCCAGTAACAGCCGGGCTAAAAAGACTGTTCTACTAGCACTTTGGATTTGAGTCTTTTTAGTTTTTTCATTTTCACAGGGACTCACCCTCAACCAGTCACCGCTGTAATCATTGGAGTGCAGCAAGTTTGCCAGCCCACCTCTGCAATTTTGGGGACTGGATGGACTTGGTTTATATGTAACAAGATCTCAGGCCCTCTGAGGCTAATTTATCCAATCCGTCACCATTAGGATTGGAACTGATTGTGTATTCTCATTAGTGAACCAATATTTTATTGCATTGCTTTTTATTGTCTATTGCATTGTATTTTTAGGATGTTTTATTTTAATGCATATTAACATGGATATCTACATAGAATTGTGACTCGGATTTGCATGTTGTGTATTAATATCTTATTATTTACAATTAAAGATAGTGTTACTATACTAGATCTGTGGTCCAGTTATAAAAGTGCCCATTCATTTTTCTGTTACAATTTTCTCTTGGTGATTGGAGTGCGACATCAGTTTGGTGCACCTTGCCATCCCTAGTCAGAGGCAGAGCCGTCCTGTACCTTCTTTTACTCTCTGTATTCTGACTTAGGCCTCTTATCTAGTTAAGTCAGCACTTTCTGCTCTGCACTGATGATGGGCAATCAACCGGAAACAGTTGTTTGCAGATAAGGTGCTGGCTTATTTAATATCCGAGTCATGTCTCAAGGCCTATTTAAAGGGTCAAACATTGACTTATAGGATAGTTGCATTACATCTGGTGGCATTAGACGCAGTGCTTGTTAAGAGCTCATTTATATTCCTTTTTTCCACGAATTCCAGAGAAGCATGTATGGCCTATAAGTCTCCTCATGCCGATTAAACAGCTGTCTGCAGATGAGATGCTAGCTTATTTATTATCCAAGTCATGTCTCAAGGCATGTTTAAAAGGTTGAACATTGACTTATAGGATAGCTACCTTACATCTGGTGGCATTAGAGGCAGATCTTGCCTAAACCTCATTTGCATAGCCTCTTCCCAGAATTCCAGTGGAGCGTTGCCTGGAATCACACCTTTTAGGCACTCTGCATAATGAGAGATAGTATCCCCCAAATATCTGACAACACGTGTATTTTTTCAGTAGTAGCCTAGCCTCTGCCTCCAACTGTTCTGTCCTGGAGACCTTGTCAGTATCCTGCTGACTAGCTCTTGCCTTGGACTATTGCCCTCTTAGGTATGTAAGCCAGAAACGCATTCTTACACAGTAGCAGGCAGCAGCAAGGCATGGTCACTAAACGGAGGACAGGGCATTCTCCTACACCAAGGCTGGCCAACCTGCGGCTCTCCAGCTGTTGTAAAACTACAATTCCCACCATGCCCTGCTGTAGGCTGATAGCTGCAGGCTGTCTGGGCATGCTGGGAGTTGTAGTTTTGCAACAGCTGGAGAGCCGCAGGTTGGCCTTCCCTGTCCTACACCTCCATTCTCTGTATAGTTTCTGGCATCAGCAGCTGCCTGAAACAGCTGACTGGTATGGGTACAGGCCGTAGGACCCTCACCAATCTGATATTAATGACCTATCCTGAGTATCTATCTAAGTCCCATAAATGTGTTTTTTATTTCTTAAACATATTTTTAAATAATTTTATTTATATTTTTAATTTTCCATGTCACTTTTAAACTAAAACAAAAAATCCTGCAGTTTTTGCATTGGCCACTATGTCTAATAACTGGCGTCACATCTTGGTTTCTAAAACAGACCAAATTTTGTCCCTCAGGATGCTGAACAAAAATTTAACATACGGTCACTTGACCAAAAATTCCTTTTAGGGGTCCTATTGTTTATATTAAAACTACAAACTTTTTTATTGAATAATTAAAATAATACTCACAGAAAACAATACTATTGAGTGGTTTAGAACTATCAGGAGACAGTTTAGGACTTGAATATGTTCACTGTCTATCTGAAGTGGTCTCTGTCACAAGGCTGCTCACTCTGTTTGAAGGGTTGTGGCCTACCAAATACTCTATAGCTATTGCTAGCAGTGTATTGATTAACAGGTGCTAGATACTGTGGATCTACTAGAAAGATAATGGCACTACTCCTCAAATGGGTTGTGTAATAGCGCCGTAGCTTACTATGTGTCAGGCTATATGGTATGGCCCCTGATGGTGAATCAGTGATGTCCTGCTGGACACTTATAAATAGAAAATTCCTATTATTGATGGGTTGGATATGCTCCTAATTCCCTATATTTCAAGCATCCATCATTCATTCACACCGTCTAACACACACATGTGGCAGTGATGCTATTCCACTAGACACACACTATCTAGATAGCCGAACAGTGTTTGCAACCCTACAAGGTATAATTTGTAGCCCTATTGCTGTATCCTGCCTAAAACACAATAACTATCACTACCCCACCCGACATGTTTTGCCTCGATGCGGCTTCGTCAGGGGAGTTGGAGTAATAGCGCGGCATGCTGTAAATCGCCTTGCTAAATAAACTTTCTTTCCCCTCCTCACCCATCCTCTCCACCAGGGAATAGTAACCACTGTGGATTGACAGGTGGAACGTTCTAAGAGGAAGGGTAACGTCACTGGGGTACCGCTTTCTTTTCACCTATCATGCGGTATGCATCAAAGTTGACGGGTGGCTCGTACAATCAGGAGGCATAACATCATCAGAGCGTGCCCTCCATTCTGCCAATGATACATACTGCATTGCGGCCACGCCTCCAAACACCACTCGTTCTGCTAGTGTTTCATAGCAGGGCCGGGGAATTGATGTAGCGTCATGCTTCAGTAAATAAATCTTTCCTTGCTGTTGGTATGATACTCAGTAAGTAACCCTTTCATTACTGTTGCTATAGTATTCAGAAGTTATACACAATTGCAAGTTATACACAATTGCAGAATCTCAGCAATACAGTAGGTTATGTAAAGGAGCGAGGGGATATTGATTCATATTAACCCAGCAGGCTGATGCACCCAATAAGTAATAGGTTCTCCAAAATGGTAATGTGAGATAGTAAATTACTTTATTTTATATAAATCACTACTGGCAGCGTGTGGATACAAACTACCAGAATAGACCCAAGTCTCCTAAATGAAAGCTGTATACGATAAGCCCTCATTGAGACCTCTCGGGCAACCATCTTGCTTCCTCCTGAAACAATTTCAAATCCAAGTTTCCACTTCTCGGTCCTAATTTTAGTTTTGCAAGGCCCCAGAATTTTAACACTTCAGGGTTATCATTGTGTGCATAGGCAATGTGCCTGTACAGGGGAATGTACTTTTAGTATTGATGGCACTAACATGTCCTGAAATTCTTCTTCTTAATTCCTGTACTGTTTTGCCCACATATAGCTTAGGACAAGTGCACGTCGCCACATACACAATGCTGTTGCAACAATTGAAAAAGTCTTTGATAATGTATTCCCGTCCAGCAACTGGATTACTGAATTTATCCTGGGTAAGTATTTGCAAAAAGTGCAGTTCCCACATGGGAATGAGCCCTGCACTTTCGACCTCAGCCATACTGCATTATCCGTGTGTATTTTAGGCCTCTTTCACACTTGCGTTGTCCGGATCCGTCGTGTACTCCATTTGCCGGAGGTGCCCGCCGGATCCATAACAACGCAAGTGAACTGAAAGCATTTGAAGACGGATCCGTCTTCAAAATGCGTTCAGTGTTACTATGGCAGCCAGGACGCTATTAAAGTCCTGGTTGCCATAGTAGTAGTGGGGCGCTCTGACGTCATTCTGGAGCGCCCCGGGAGCCGCACGGACGGTAAGTATACTGCTCCCCCGCTCCCCACTACTACTATGGCAACCAGGACTTTAGCGTCCTTGCAGCCATGGTAACCATTCAGAAAAAGCTAAACGTCGGATCCGGTAATGCGCCGAAACGACGTTTAGCTTAAGGCCGGATCCGGATTAATGCCTTTCAATGGACATTAATTCCGGATCCGGCCTTGCGGCAAGTGTTCAGGATTTTTGGCCGGAGCAAAAAGCGCAGCATGCTGCGGTATTTTCTCCGGCCAAAAAACGTTCCGGTCCGGAACTGAAGACATCCTGATGCATCCTGAACGGATTTCTCTCCATTCAGAATGCATGGGTATAATCCTGATCAGGATTCTTCCGGCATAGAGCCCCGACGACGGAACTCTATGCCGGAACAAAACAACGCAAGTGTGAAAGAGCCCTTAGGCAGAAAACTATGGACCAACTGGTTCTTCACGTTTTGACCCCTTCTGTATGTGACACTCGGATATACTAGCAAGACCTTTTTGAGATCCACGGCACCGGTAAGTATTTTCCAATGTTTTTAAAAAATCCTCATTATTTGTTGATGCTGGCTGTCAAAAGTACCAATACATCTGATTATCTGGGTTTCTACAGACTACTTTACTGTAGTTAAAGGGGTTCTCCTTGAATTTAGCAATTATCAGGGGAAACAAAATGGCCACTGTCACACAAAACCTGTCCTGATCACACATGAGGACAAGTTACTTTACAACACTGAGGTGAAGAGCTGCCTCCTCCTCCTCCTCTCTACTTGTCAGGGATTATGAATACATTCCTGAATACAGCTGATAAGAACTTTAGCTGAATCTCTGGGGAATTTAGTGTCACCGCCAGTTCTCTGAGAAGGTCTGGCAGACGTCCTTCTCTACCTCTTGCATGATGTTCTTTGTTTTGGTTTCACTTTGTCATCTCCTTTCCTTCTCCCAAGTGTCACCTATTTAGACTAATTGTCTCCCTTTATATTCCCTCCCATACTGTTTCACTTTGCGGTTTATACTACTTCCTGGATGAAGTGTTCACTGCTGCTGCTTACTCAGATAAGTCTTTTCATGTATTGCGTTTCCTTGCTGGCTTGATTCTAGTGGACCCTGACTCCGTCCATATTAAGTGCAGGGAGCCGGTGGTCGTGTCCCCTCACTAATATAGGGTTTTCAGCTGTCACACAGTCTTCCAACATTTTGTGAACAGCATTTTTCATCATTTAATGGGGAAATTTGTTCTGGTGTATCTAGATGACATTTTGATTTTTTCTCCTGATTTCAAGACTCATCGGGACCACCTACGTCTGGTCTTGCTGATTCTGCGGGAGAATAAATTGTACGCTAAACTGGAAAAATGTGTGTTTGCGGTTCCGGAGATTCAATTTCTTGGTTTTCTTCTCTCCGCTTCTGGTTTTCGCATGGACCCTGAGAAGGTCCGCGCTGTGCTTGATTGGGAGCTTCCTGAGAATCAGAAGGCGCTGATGCGTTTTTTGGGTTTTGCCAATTATTACAGAAAGTTCATTTTGAATTATTCCTCTGTTGTTAAGCCACTCACTGATATGATTAAAAAGGGGGTAGATTTTTCCTTGTGGTCGGTAGATGTACTTAAAGGATTTTCTAGTATCAAAGAGAGTTTTGCTTCCGCTCCCATTTTGGTACAACCTAATGTCTCTCTACCTTTTATTGTTGAGGTGGATGCTTCTGAGGTGGGTGTGGGTGCGGTCTTATCTCAGGGTCCCTCTCCTGCCAAATGGCGACCGTGTGCCTTTTTCTCAAGGAAACTCTCCTCTGCAGAGAGAAATTACGATGTGGGAGATAGGGAGTTGTTGGCCATCAAATTAGCTTTTGAGGAATGGCACCATTGGTTAGGGGGAGCCAGACACCCTATTACCATGTTTACCAACCATAAGAATCTCGCCTACTTGGAATCAGCCAAGCGTCTGAACCCGAGACAGGCCAGATTGTCTTTGTTCTTTTCTAGGTTTAATTTTGTTGTCACGTTCCGCCCTGGGGTTAAAAATGTGAAGGCGGATGCCCTGTCACGTTGTTTTCCGGGAGGGGGGAACTTTGAAGACCCGGGTCCCATTTTGGCTGAAGAGGTGGTCGTCTCTGCTCTTTATCCTGATTTGGAGGCAGAGGTTCAGGTAGCCCAGGCAGAGGCTCCTGATCTTTGTCCTCCTGGGAGGTTGTTTGTGCCTCTCACTTTACGACACAAGGTTTTTAAGGAGCACCACGATACTGTCCTTGCTGGGCACCCGGGGAGTAGAGCCACAGTGGATCTCATTGCTCGGAGATTCTGGTGGCCTGCTCTTCGTAAGACGCTTGAAGGTTTTGTGGCAGCCTGCGAGACCTGCGCTCATGCCAAGGTCCCTCATTCACGGCCATCGGGTTCTCTCCTCCCGTTACCCATTCCTTCCCGTCCTTGGACGCATCTGTCCATGGACTTCATTACGGACCTGCCTCGTTCCTCGGGGAAGACTGTGATTCTGGTGGTAGTGGACCGTTTTCGCAAAATGGCGCATTTCATTCCCTTTCCTGGGTTACCCAATGCTAAGACTTTGGCGCGAGCTTTTTTTGATCACATTTTTAAATTGCATGGCATTCCTTCAGACATCGTTTCTGATAGGGGCACGCAATTTGTTTCTAGATTCTGGAAGGCCTTCTGTTCTCGCTTGGGGATTCGGTTGTCGTTCTCTTTTGCTTTTCACCCGCAGTAGAATGGTCAGACCGAACGCGTCAATCAGAATCTGGAGACATATCTGCCCTCTGTTTTGTGGCGGAGAATCAGGAGGATTGGTATTCTTTTTTGTCCCTTGCTGAGTTTGCTTTAAATAACCATCGCCAGGAGTCCTCTGATAAGTCACAATTTTTTGGTGCATATGGGTTTCATCCGCAGTTTGGGACATTCTCTGGAGAGGGGTCTTCTGGTTTACCTGATGAGGAGAGATTTTCCTCGTCTTTGTCATTTATTTGGCAAAAGATTCAGGGTAATCTGAAGAGGATGAGTGAGAGATATAAGCATGTGGCGGATAAGAGACGTGTGCCTGGTCCGGACCTGAATGTGGGTGATCTGGTGTGGTTGTCTACAAAGAATATCAAACTGAAGGTTTCCTCCTGGAAGTTGGGTCCTAAGTTTATTGGGCCTTACAAGATCTTGTTCGTCATCAATCCCGTTGCCTTCCGTCTTGATCTTCCTCAGACTTGGAAGATCCATAATGTTTTTCACAGGTCCCTATTAAAACCTTATGTCCAACCCACTGTACCCTCCTCTTTGCCTCCTCCTCCGATTGTTGTTGATGGTAATCTTGAATTTCAGGTCTCTAGGATTGTGGATTCTCGGATTATCCGCGGTTCTCTCCAGTACCTCATTCATTGGGATGGTTATGATCCTGAGGAGAGGATGTGGGTCCCAGTGGCGGACATTAAGGCCACTCGTCTCATCAGGGCTTTCCATAGGTCTCATCCTGAGAAGGTGGGCTCTGAGTGTCCGGAGTCCACCCGTAGAGGGAGGGGTACTGTCACCGCCAGTTCTCTGAGAAGGTCTGGCAGACGTCCTTCTCTACCTCTTGCATGATGTTCTTTGTTTTGGTTTCCCTTTGTCATCTCCTTTCCTTCTCCCAAGTGTCACCTATTTAGACTAATTGTCTCTCTTCATATTCCCTCCCATACTGCCTCACTTTGCGGTTTATACTACTTCCTGGATGAAGTGTTCGCTGCTGCTGCTGCTTACTCAGATAAGTCTTTTCATGTATTGTGTTTCCTTGCTGGCTTGATTCTAGGTGACCCTGACTCCGTCCGTATTAAGTGCAGGGAGCCGGTGGTCATGTCCCCTCACTATTATAGGGTTTTCAGCTGTCACACAGTCTTAGGTACGTGGGGCATGCAATCGTCTACCAATGAGACCCTTGCATGGGCATAGCAGCCAGGGAGAGCTCTTAGGGTTTTATAGGGCTCACCTATATGCTCCTTAGTTTGGGATCAAGCAAGTCGGACGTTTATTCATAAGTTCCAGCTATCTGCAACATCATCCGTGACATTTAGTTCATGAAGAGACAAGAAGTACAAAGAGGACGGACAGGACAGACTATGGTAATGTGTTGCTGTGGTAATGGAGACTGTAAACAAATGCTGCTGCTCTTTAGCCACATCTCACCCTCCTCACATGTATCCTCATCTTCTCCATTCCCACAGAGATTCACTTGTATTCAGGATTATGATTTCTGATAAGCAGAGCAGAGAGGAGGATGAGGCAGCACTATGGCTCATTGTGGTGAAGTAACTTGACCTTCTATGTGATTAGGACAGGTTTTGTGTGTACTGATAGGACGGTGGCCATTTTTTTTCTCCTAATGATTGCTCCCTAGACAAAATAAGCTATTATAAGTAATGAAAGGTATTTGTGAATATATTTATTACTAGCTGAAGAACCCGGCTTTGCTTGGGTATATTTTATCTATTTCATTTAATGTTTGTGTGTGTCCTTAAAAGATATCAATACTATACACTATAACATTGACATCTACAGCCCCCACACCCTTAACAGTGACCTCCACAGCCCCCACCCTTTAACACTGACACCCCCCACACAGTGACCCGTCCCTTAAAAATGGACTTCCACAGCAGCCACCCCCTTAACTTTGACCTTTACAGCAGCATTCCCCTTTAACAGTGAGTTTCACAGCACACCACCCCCTTGACGGTGACCTCCACAGGGGTCCAACCTGGTGGCCATTACAGCAATTTGCCCCTTAACACTGAACTCCATAGCGGACCATCACCTTAACTGTGACCTCCACATCAGCCTGCCCCTAGGGTGGCCAGAGGTCTAGTTTTAGGGCGGACAGTCCAGCTTTCATAATCCCTGTCCTCCGTCTGGCGCAGAGCCTGGACGGACACAAGGATGTCCTTCTGAACAGCTCACTCTCAGACAGCAGCACTGTGCTGTCTGAGTGTGAGCTGCAGGAAGAAAGTCACCGTCCCTCCCACCCCTGCAGCTGACAGAAGTTGATTTTTAACTTCATTTTTTTCAATCCCTGTCAGTTGAGGAGTGGGAGGGGGCGTGACCTAACCAGATCAGGGGCGTCGCTTAGCAGGACATGGGGGAGGGGGCTTTAAGTTCATCTTTTGAGGGTGGACACCTTGTGGCAGGAGGGGTGTCTGGGCTCCTTCCTGCAAGAGTGACGCCCCTCTGGGCACCTTACTGGCTCATTTGCATACCAAATAAACTGGATTTTCAGAGAAAAAAAACATCTATTGCTGGAACAAAGGCACATCTTGAAATAAGGTACTAAGTAGAGGTGGGACGAATCCAATTTTTTTCGAATCCGAATCCGAAAAGGTTCTCGAATATATTGAATCTTTCGAATCTCGAATACTACGAATCCTGTACATAATTGTGTGAACGCACGGTGTAAGAAACAAAGTCAGACCACGTCAGTTTGTCTGAACCTCCACCTCCCAGTCACGGTCGCACCCTATATGACCGCGATGACCCCTGCTATGACCCCTGCTCCTATCACTACAGAACATACAGGGTAATACAGCGCCACATACCTCTTACATCCAGTGACGTCTCCTTTGATGTAGATGTTCTCTTTCCTCATCTTCTCCTTTCAGACCTTCAGACCAGACACCATTTTTCGGCCATTTTTCGTCTCTGCAGTTTGACAAAAAAAATAAATCTTAGTTTACTACTTTTCCATCATCCTCCCATCTTCTGGACAAATCATCCTAACACCCCCAATACTGTTCCGCTGTGCTCCCCAATACTATACTGCAGAAACAGATAATACCCTTGATAATACTAGTACCACACAGAGCCCCCCATATAAAATACCCCTTCTTTGTGGCCTCAGTAGATGCCCCCATAGTGCCCCCCAATAATGTGCCAATAAGAAGTGGCCCCACAGTGCCACCCAATAATGTGCCAGTAAGTGTCCCCATAGATGGCCCCCTAATCATGTGCCAGTATCAAGTGCGGAGTGCCTCTCCCCCCCCCCATGTGCCGGTATCATAGTGCCATCTCCCCCCCAATGTGCCAGTATTATAGTGCCATCTCCCCCCATAATGTGCCAGTATCATAGTGCCATCTCCCCCCATAATGTGCCAGTATCATAGTGCCATCTCCCCATAATGTGCCAGTATTATAGTGCCACCTCCCCCCATAATGTGCCAGTATCATAGTGCCATCTCCCCCCATAATATGCCAGTATTATAGTGCCACCTCCCCCCATAATGTGCCAGTATCATAGTGCCATCTCCCCCCATAATGTGCCAGTATCATAGTGCCTCCCCCCCCCCAATGTGCCAGTATCATAGTGCCTCTCACCTCTCCCCCTGGCATCCACAGATCCCCCATCCTATAACAGTGCCATCCACAGACCCCCCATCCTATAACAGTGCCATCCACAGACCCCCCATCCTATAACAGTGCCATCCACAGACCCCCCACCCCATAACAGTGCCATCCACAGACCCCCCCACCCCATAACAGTGCCATCCACAGACCCCCCCACCCCATAACAGTGCCATCAACAGACCCCCCCACCCCATAACAGTGCCATCCCCACACCCCCCCACCCCATAACAGTGCCATCCACAGACCCCCCCACCCCATAACAGTGCCATCCACAGACCCCCCCCACCCCATAACAGTGCCATCCACAGACCCCCCCACCCCATAACAGTGCCATCCACAGACCCCCCCCACCCCATAACAGTGCCATCCACAGTCCCCCCCACCCCATAACAGTGCCATCCACAGACCCCCCCCACCCCATAACAGTGCCATCCACAGACCCCCCCCACCCCATAACAGTGCCATCCACAGACCCCCCCACCCCATAACAGTGCCATCCACAGACCCCCCCACCCCATAACAGTGCCATCCACAGACCCCCCCCCCCCCCCATAACAGTACCATCCACAGACCTCCCCCCCACCCCTTAACAGTGTAATCCACAGACACCCCATTGCCGCACCAGTACAGTTATAAAATGTGTAATTTTGCCTGCCTGGCGTACTTTATGAATGAAGCATGCGGCGCAGGCACGTGACGTCAGTCAGTCACTCTGCCACTCGTCTGCCCGGCCGGCCTGCATTACGATATCAGTAGCCCTGTAAGTAGGATATATTGAATGTACTACAGACAGAGGGGGCAGCATGAATCATTCATTATTAATTAAATTACACATTTTATAACTGTACTGGAGCGGAGGGGCCGGAGCACAGTGAACGCACTGGCCCCCAGCTCCTCCTCCCAGTCCCTCCCACCGGGATTCGTCGGATTCCTTTCAGGTAAATTACGTCGGGATTCGAGTCCATGAATCCCACGAATCCAGCAAGATTCGAGGGATTCGTGGATTCGACGAATCCCCCGTCCCATCTCTAGTACTAAGTGCTAATAGGCCATGGCTTTACTTCATTAGCGATTATCCTGGTGACAGATTTCCTTTAAAGCTCACCTACAGCAGTGAAGATAAATGGCTGGGTTGTTATGGAAACCTGGAGTAAAACTGTGTATGTGGAGGCTAATGGCCTAGGAGCTTCTATTGGCTGATAAGGGTCACGTGACCAAGCGTCTATTGGCTAATGCATTTTTTGGGAATATCTCAGGAACGGTACGTCCTAGAGAGCTGAGACCTTGTCTAAAACCTAGACCTGATGTACCTGTGTGCCAAATTTCGTGATTGTAAATGCGACGGTGCGGATTCCTTTAGCGGACATACATACATATATATACACACACATACACTCAGCTTTATATATTAGATAAAATAGTATTAAAGTATTTTCATTTTTTTTATTCCTGGAGAACCCCTTTAACTCATTCTAATCCTGCCTGTAGTGATATCACCTCTGTGTATAGATAAGATGGGATTCACTATTCACAATAGGTGATTGTCAAATCTTATCTGTTCTTTCCTTGTACAATGACCTCTGCACAAGTCATAGAGCATGCCCAGAAAACTCTCCCATAGAAGTCAACAAGGTCCTCTCTTGACTGTTGTCTATGGCCCATGGGGCTTCCTCAAAGCAATTTTTTTAAAAGCTCTGTAAATGCTGTTAAGAACAGCTCAGACAGGATGGCCGCCCCCATAATAATGTTTAGGAAATAAAATTAAAAGAAATCTACAATTAAAAAATAGATCAGAAAAGAAGGAGATGTGTTACTATCTGAAGAAAATCACAGAAATAAGATAATAATGCACTTAGTAAAGTAGATGCAAGCATTATATATGGACAAAGTCCTCACTTTGATATGATAAAATCTGAGACACTTAGCCAATATATTTTGATCAAAACACATCTGTGCCCGCCTACCAAGCGCCAAGGTGGTCTCAGGTCAGGCGGGTCCTACGCTAAACCTACCTAAGCCGTTGGGCTACTATGTTCAGGAGCGAAGACGCCGCACATACGGTGTGCTGCTCCTAGTCACCTCAATGTGCATCAAGCAACCGATGGGAGGAGGAGCAAGCACACCTATATGTACCACCTAATCAAGGCGCTCTATTGGATAGGAATGGCAAAAGTGCAAAGGAATGCTACTCCCAAGATAAAATAGGTGTGCATTCACACTTGAAGGTGCCACTCCCTCAAGCAAATACTACATAGACAAAAAAAAAATCACAGAAAAAACTAAGATAAAAACATCCTGCACGGTATGATATATAAATGTGCGGATGTCCCTGGCCATATTATTGAAGAAAATCACAGAAATAAGATAATAATGCACTTAGTAAAGTAGATGCAAGCATTATATATGGACAAAGTCCTCACTCTGGTATGATAAAATCTGATAAAATAAAATTTTGTCTATGTAGTATTTGCTTGAGGGAGTGGCACCTTCAAGTGTGAATGCACACCTATTTTATCTTGGGAGTAGCATGCCTTTGCACTTTTGCCCTTCCTTTTGCATCTATTACGCAGACCGAAACGTGAGTGACATTATTAGCACTGCACTTTGTATGTTCTCCTATATTTGATGTGTTTCATTTATATCAGCTCTATTACTTGTAGATACTGTGACACAGTGAGAGGTTTGGTCTGGGAAAACAGGTATATTCCTCCCAGCATGTGCTGCTGGGCTGATTTACAGCCAAGTGAGGTCAAATACCGGACCAGATTTTAAATGCCATCTGGGTTTTGGCAGCACCTGCCTGTCCTTAAAGGGAACCTGTCACCATTTTTATGGTGTCCTAACTAAGGGCAACATAAATAAGTGATTGATTCTCTTAGCACAATGCTGGGTCACTTTCTTTAATTGACCCAGTCAATCTGCCAATATCTTGTATTGAAAAGCTCCAGCTGATAATGATGAGTCATGAATATTCATGAGCTCCTGACTCTCCCCGCCCACCTGCTGCTGAATGACAGTTTGTTTCCATATGAACCAGCAGCAGGTGGGCAGGGGAGTGGCTATAGCTCTGAATTAAATGTACGCTGGACTCAATGACATCACCCCGGACTCGAATCAGCTCATTAGCATGCGGCATCTTTGTGTGTATATTATGAGATAACCATCTGTCACGCCAGTAAGTGAATACATCTAAGGTACTTTTTAGTAGTTAATGATTAGATATAATTAGTTAGATTATAATCAAATATCCACATGACAGGTTCCCTTTAAATAGGCAGCTGGGCTCAGAAGCCAGGTCTCTGTGTTGGGATCTGGGAGCCTTGTGTCTGGATGAAGGCTTGCTACCTGTTTGGCGTGAAAACAGGTTGGTGCTGCTGTTAGCAAGGACTCTTTCAGGCAGGATTGCCGCATGGTGTGAATTACCACCAACACCGCAAGGTGACTTTTTGTTTGAATAGGACTGTTTGTTTTGTCACTTGCCTAAAGTGTGAATAAAACACTGAACTGTTTGATCCAAAGAACTTGTTGTTTCCTCTATACTGCATCCGCTAATCCTGTCTACCAGAGCGAGTCCCCACAATTGGTGGAGGATGTGGGCAGGTGCAGTGAGGTTGGCGTGAAGGCTGAAATATTTTAGTTTTTCCGGGCACGGTTGTATGTCTTACATCAAACCCGTGTCTCTCGACAAAATGGAACCTGTCGTGAAAGCCCTTGTGGAGGCTAACCTGCAACAGCGGGAGGCTAATAAGCAGCAGCAGGAAACCAACCAGCTGCTATTGCAACATGTGATGGCTTTACAAGCGGCAGGAGCATCCCAGAGTGTCCATGATGCCCGAAAAGCGGTCCGTGCGGCGATCCCCAAGATGACCCCCTCGGATGACGTCGAGGCCTATCTGGCGGTGTTCGAGAAGGTGGCCATGAGGGAGAGACAACCCCGAGATCAGTGGGATGAGGTCGTTGCTCCGTTCCTGGCATCCGGACCCCAGAAGGTGTTTTTCGCCTTACCAGATGATCAAGCGGCCGATTACACGACAGTAAAGGGTGAGATTCTGGCAAGACTGTGGGTGAATGTGTGGGGTCTCTTCTTTCCAAAATGGGGTCACTTGTGGGGTAGTTATACTGCCCTGGCATTTTAGGGGCCCAAATGTGTGGTAAGGAGTTTGAAATCAAATTCTGTAAAAAATGACCTGTGAAATCCTAAAGGTGCTCTTTGGAATGTGGGCCCCTTTGCCCACCTAGGCTGCAAAAAAGTGTCACACATGTGGTATCGCCGTATTCAGGAGAAGTTGGGGAATGTGTTTTGGGGTGTCATTTTACATATACCCTTGCTGGGTGAGAGAAATATCTTGGCAAAAGACAACTTTTCCCATTTTTTTATACAAAGTTGGCATTTGACCAAGATATTTCTCTCACCCAGCATGGGTATATGTAAAATGACACCCCAAAACACATTCCCCACCTTCTCCTGAGTACGTCGATACCAGATGTGTGACACTTTTTTGCAGCCTAGATGCGCAAAGGGGCCCAAATTCCTTTTAGGAGGGCATTTTTAGACATTTGGATACCAGACTTCTTCTCACGCTTTGGGGCCCCTAGAATGCCAGGGCAGTATAAATACCCCACATGTGACCCCATTTTGGAAAGAAGACACCCCAAGGTATTCAATGAGGGGCATGGCAAATTCATAGAAATTTTTTTTTTTTGGCACAAGTTAGCGGAAATTGATATTTTTAATTTTTTTTCTCACAAAGTCTCCCGTTCCGCTAACTTGGGACAAAAATTTCAATCTTTCATGGACTCAATATGCCCCTCACGGAATACCTGGGGGTGTCTTCTTTCCGAAATGGGGTCACATGTGGGGTATTTATACTGCCCTGGCATTCTAGGGGCCCTAAAGCGTGAGAAGAAGTCTGGAATATAAATGTCTAAAGAATTTTACGCATTTGGTTTCCGTGAGGGGTATGGTGAGTTCATGTGAGATTTTATTTTTTGACACAAGTTAGTGGAATATGAGACTTTGTAAGAAAAAAAAAAAAAAATTCCGCTAACTTGGGCCAAAAAAATGTCTGAATGGAGCCTTACAGGGGGGTAATCAATGACAGGGGGGTGATCAGGGAGTCTATATGGGGTGATCACCACAGTCATTGATCACGCCCCTGTAAGGCTTCATTCAGACGTCCGTATGCGTTTTGCGGATCCGATCCATCTATCAGTGCATCCGTAAAAATCATGCGGACATCTGAATGGAGCTTTACAGGGGGGTAATCAATGACAGGGGGGTGATCAGGGAGTCTATATGGGGTGATCACCACAGTCATTGATCACGCCCCTGTAAGGCTTCATTCAGACGTCCGGATGCGTTTTGCGGATCCGATCCATCTATCAGTGGATCCGTAAAAATCATGCGGACGTCTGAATAGAGCTTTACAGGGGGGTAATCAATGACAGGGGGGTAATCAATGACAGGGGGGTGATCAGGGAGTCTATATGGGGTGATCACCACAGTCATTGATCACGCCCCTGTAAGGCTTCATTCAGACGTCCGGATGCGTTTTGCGGATCCGATCCATCTATCAGTGCATCCGTAAAAATCATGCGGACATCTGAATGGAGCTTTACAGGGGGTTGATCAATGACAGGGGGGTGATCACCACAGTCATTGATCATGCCCCTGTAAGGCTTCATTCAGACGTCCGGATGCGTTTTGCGGATCGGATCCATCTATCAGTGCATCCGTAAAAATCATGCGGACATCTGAATGGAGCTTTACAGGGGGGTGATCAGGGAGTCTATATGGGGTGATCACCACAGTCATTGATCATGCCCCTGTAAGGCTTCATTCAGACGTCCGGATGCGTTTTGCGGATCGGATCCATCTATCAGTGCATCCGTAAAAATCATGCGGACGTCTGAATGGAGCTTTACAGGGGGGTAATCAATGACAGGGGGGTGATCAGGGAGTCTATATGGGGTGATCACCACAGTCATTGATCACGCCCCTGTAAGGCTTCATTCAGACGTCCGGATGCGTTTTGCGGATCCGATCCATCTATCAGTGGATCCGTAAAAATCATGCGGACATCTGAATGGAGCTTTCAAGGGGGGTGATCAATGACAGGGGGGTAATCAATGACAGTGGGGTGATCAGGGAGTCTATATGGGGTGATCAGGGGCTAATAAGGGGTTAATAAGTGACGGGGGGGGGTGTAGTGTAGTGTAGTGTAGTGGTGCTTGGTGCTACTTTACTGAGCTACCTGTGTCCTCTGGTGGTCGATCCAAACAAAGGGGACCACCAGAGGACCAGGTAGCAGGTATATTAGACGCTGTTATCAAAACAGCGTCTAATATACCTGTTAGGGGTTAAAAAAAAACACATCTCCAGCCTGCCAGCGAACGATCGCCGCTGGCAGGCTGGAGATCAACTCTCTTACCGTCCGTTCCTGTGAGCGCGCGCGCCTGTGTGCGCGCGTTCACAGGAAATCTCGGCCATCGCGAGATGACGCGTATATGCGTGACTGTGCGCAGCGCTGCCACCTCCGGAACGCGATCCTGCGTTAGGCGATCCGGAGGTGGTTAAAGGGGTATTCCGGTTACCATAAATATAACTTGTGTTTTAGACTGATTCATCATCAATAATTACCTAATATAATGTAAATTTCACATATTTACCATTCAGTAGTTATGAAAGAAGTTTTCTTCCTCTGCTACCCACTGTGTTTCATCATAAAGTACCATGGCATCGACCTGTGGTTCTGAGCATTTGTTAGGTCGAGCATGCTCAGTGTGCTCTCTAGTGAAAATTTCTTGTAAAAAAAATGCCTGTTAGGGCTCATGCACAAGTCTGTTGCCTGGCCATGGCCATATTGCGACCTGCAAACAGCAGGTCCGCAATACACGGGAATCAGCTACGTGCACCCCGCATCACGGATACAGACCTATTTACTTGATATCAAATATGTCAAGATTTATTTTTCTTTTGTTTCAGTTTTATATAATAAAGCATTTTTTTTAAAAAGCAATCATGTTTTGCAGCATGAGGTGACGGTTTGATTAGTACTATTTTGGGTTACATATGACTTTTTGATCGATTGGTATTATACTTTTTGTGATATAAGGTGACAAAAAGTCTTTTTTGGCACCGTTTTTATTATTATTTTTTTTTTTTGCAGTGTTGACCAGACGGGATGGATCATGTGATACTTTTATAGAGCAGGTTGACATGGACGTGGCGATACCTAATATTTCTGTTTTTTTCTATTTTTTTTTTTCTATTTTTTCTATCTCTTTACTTGAAACTTTTTTTTATTGTTAAAAACACTTTTATTTCACTTTTTTGTTTTTTTGCTTTCAGAAAATGGAGAAACACAAAAACATGATTGTTTTTCTTTCAAAAATGCTTTTATTGTGTAAAACCAAAATAAATACAAAAAAATTGTTCAGCATTGACTATCAGTGTATTACACTGATAGTTTGCCTATGAGACCCAGCCTGGAGGCTGGGCCTCATAGGCCTCTATAGCTGTCGGGCCCCAAGGCCTTTGAACCTCCCATATGATGTGGTCAGCACTGACCACGGCATATGAAGGGTTAATCCTCCAGCATCTGCGTTATCACCAATGCTGGTGAATGCCAGTAACAGCCGGGCTAAAAAGACTGTTCTACTAGCACTTTGGATTTGAGTCTTTTTAGTTTTTTCATTTTCACAGGGACTCACCCTCAACCAGTCACCGCTGTAATCATTGGAGTGCAGCAAGTTTGCCAGCCCACCTCTGCAATTTTGGGGACTGGATGGACTTGGTTTATATGTAACAAGATCTCAGGCCCTCTGAGGCTAATTTATCCAATCCGTCACCATTAGGATTGGAACTGATTGTGTATTCTCATTAGTGAACCAATATTTTATTGCATTGCTTTTTATTGTCTATTGCATTGTATTTTTAGGATGTTTTATTTTAATGCATATTAACATGGATATCTACATAGAATTGTGACTCGGATTTGCATGTTGTGTATTAATATCTTATTATTTACAATTAAAGATAGTGTTACTATACTAGATCTGTGGTCCAGTTATAAAAGTGCCCATTCATTTTTCTGTTACAATTTTCTCTTGGTGATTGGAGTGCGACATCAGTTTGGTGCACCTTGCCATCCCTAGTCAGAGGCAGAGCCGTCCTGTACCTTCTTTTACTCTCTGTATTCTGACTTAGGCCTCTTATCTAGTTAAGTCAGCACTTTCTGCTCTGCACTGATGATGGGCAATCAACCGGAAACAGTTGTTTGCAGATAAGGTGCTGGCTTATTTAATATCCGAGTCATGTCTCAAGGCCTATTTAAAGGGTCAAACATTGACTTATAGGATAGTTGCATTACATCTGGTGGCATTAGACGCAGTGCTTGTTAAGAGCTCATTTATATTCCTTTTTTCCACGAATTCCAGAGAAGCATGTATGGCCTATAAGTCTCCTCATGCCGATTAAACAGCTGTCTGCAGATGAGATGCTAGCTTATTTATTATCCAAGTCATGTCTCAAGGCATGTTTAAAAGGTTGAACATTGACTTATAGGATAGCTACCTTACATCTGGTGGCATTAGAGGCAGATCTTGCCTAAACCTCATTTGCATAGCCTCTTCCCAGAATTCCAGTGGAGCGTTGCCTGGAATCACACCTTTTAGGCACTCTGCATAATGAGAGATAGTATCCCCCAAATATCTGACAACACGTGTATTTTTTCAGTAGTAGCCTAGCCTCTGCCTCCAACTGTTCTGTCCTGGAGACCTTGTCAGTATCCTGCTGACTAGCTCTTGCCTTGGACTATTGCCCTCTTAGGTATGTAAGCCAGAAACGCATTCTTACACAGTAGCAGGCAGCAGCAAGGCATGGTCACTAAACGGAGGACAGGGCATTCTCCTACACCAAGGCTGGCCAACCTGCGGCTCTCCAGCTGTTGTAAAACTACAATTCCCACCATGCCCTGCTGTAGGCTGATAGCTGCAGGCTGTCTGGGCATGCTGGGAGTTGTAGTTTTGCAACAGCTGGAGAGCCGCAGGTTGGCCTTCCCTGTCCTACACCTCCATTCTCTGTATAGTTTCTGGCATCAGCAGCTGCCTGAAACAGCTGACTGGTATGGGTACAGGCCGTAGGACCCTCACCAATCTGATATTAATGACCTATCCTGAGTATCTATCTAAGTCCCATAAATGTGTTTTTTATTTCTTAAACATATTTTTAAATAATTTTATTTATATTTTTAATTTTCCATGTCACTTTTAAACTAAAACAAAAAATCCTGCAGTTTTTGCATTGGCCACTATGTCTAATAACTGGCGTCACATCTTGGTTTCTAAAACAGACCAAATTTTGTCCCTCAGGATGCTGAACAAAAATTTAACATACGGTCACTTGACCAAAAATTCCTTTTAGGGGTCCTATTGTTTATATTAAAACTACAAACTTTTTTATTGAATAATTAAAATAATACTCACAGAAAACAATACTATTGAGTGGTTTAGAACTATCAGGAGACAGTTTAGGACTTGAATATGTTCACTGTCTATCTGAAGTGGTCTCTGTCACAAGGCTGCTCACTCTGTTTGAAGGGTTGTGGCCTACCAAATACTCTATAGCTATTGCTAGCAGTGTATTGATTAACAGGTGCTAGATACTGTGGATCTACTAGAAAGATAATGGCACTACTCCTCAAATGGGTTGTGTAATAGCGCCGTAGCTTACTATGTGTCAGGCTATATGGTATGGCCCCTGATGGTGAATCAGTGATGTCCTGCTGGACACTTATAAATAGAAAATTCCTATTATTGATGGGTTGGATATGCTCCTAATTCCCTATATTTCAAGCATCCATCATTCATTCACACCGTCTAACACACACATGTGGCAGTGATGCTATTCCACTAGACACACACTATCTAGATAGCCGAACAGTGTTTGCAACCCTACAAGGTATAATTTGTAGCCCTATTGCTGTATCCTGCCTAAAACACAATAACTATCACTACCCCACCCGACATGTTTTGCCTCGATGCGGCTTCGTCAGGGGAGTTGGAGTAATAGCGCGGCATGCTGTAAATCGCCTTGCTAAATAAACTTTCTTTCCCCTCCTCACCCATCCTCTCCACCAGGGAATAGTAACCACTGTGGATTGACAGGTGGAACGTTCTAAGAGGAAGGGTAACGTCACTGGGGTACCGCTTTCTTTTCACCTATCATGCGGTATGCATCAAAGTTGACGGGTGGCTCGTACAATCAGGAGGCATAACATCATCAGAGCGTGCCCTCCATTCTGCCAATGATACATACTGCATTGCGGCCACGCCTCCAAACACCACTCGTTCTGCTAGTGTTTCATAGCAGGGCCGGGGAATTGATGTAGCGTCATGCTTCAGTAAATAAATCTTTCCTTGCTGTTGGTATGATACTCAGTAAGTAACCCTTTCATTACTGTTGCTATAGTATTCAGAAGTTATACACAATTGCAAGTTATACACAATTGCAGAATCTCAGCAATACAGTAGGTTATGTAAAGGAGCGAGGGGATATTGATTCATATTAACCCAGCAGGCTGATGCACCCAATAAGTAATAGGTTCTCCAAAATGGTAATGTGAGATAGTAAATTACTTTATTTTATATAAATCACTACTGGCAGCGTGTGGATACAAACTACCAGAATAGACCCAAGTCTCCTAAATGAAAGCTGTATACGATAAGCCCTCATTGAGACCTCTCGGGCAACCATCTTGCTTCCTCCTGAAACAATTTCAAATCCAAGTTTCCACTTCTCGGTCCTAATTTTAGTTTTGCAAGGCCCCAGAATTTTAACACTTCAGGGTTATCATTGTGTGCATAGGCAATGTGCCTGTACAGGGGAATGTACTTTTAGTATTGATGGCACTAACATGTCCTGAAATTCTTCTTCTTAATTCCTGTACTGTTTTGCCCACATATAGCTTAGGACAAGTGCACGTCGCCACATACACAATGCTGTTGCAACAATTGAAAAAGTCTTTGATAATGTATTCCCGTCCAGCAACTGGATTACTGAATTTATCCTGGGTAAGTATTTGCAAAAAGTGCAGTTCCCACATGGGAATGAGCCCTGCACTTTCGACCTCAGCCATACTGCATTATCCGTGTGTATTTTAGGCCTCTTTCACACTTGCGTTGTCCGGATCCGTCGTGTACTCCATTTGCCGGAGGTGCCCGCCGGATCCATAACAACGCAAGTGAACTGAAAGCATTTGAAGACGGATCTGTCTTCAAAATGCGTTCAGTGTTACTATGGCAGCCAGGACGCTATTAAAGTCCTGGTTGCCATAGTAGTAGTGGGGAGTGGGGGAGCACGTCATCCATGCGCGTGGGGCGCCCTGACGTCACTCTGTAGCGCCCCGTGAGCCGCTCGGACGGTAAGTATACTGCTCCCCCGCTCCCCACTACTCTTTACCATGGCAAACAGGACTTTAGCGTCCTTGCAGCCATGGTAACCATTCAGAAAAAGCTAAACGTCGGATCCGGTAATGCGCCGAAACGACGTTTAGCTTAAGGCCGGATCCGGATTAATGCCTTTCAATGGACATTAATTCCGGATCCGGCCTTGCGGCAAGTGTTCAGGATTTTTGGCCGGAGCAAAAAGCGCAGCATGCTGCGGTATTTTCTCCGGCCAAAAAACGTTCCGGTCCGGAACTGAAGACATCCTGATGCATCCTGAACGGATTTCTCTCCATTCAGAATGCATGGGTATAATCCTGATCAGGATTCTTCCGGCATAGAGCCCCGACGACGGAACTCTATGCCGGAACAAAACAACGCAAGTGTGAAAGAGCCCTTAGGCAGAAAACTATGGACCAACTGGTTCTTCACGTTTTGACCCCTTCTGTATGTGACACTCGGATATACTAGCAAGACCTTTTTGAGATCCACGGCACCGGTAAGTATTTTCCAATGTTTTTAAAAAATCCTCATTATTTGTTGATGCTGGCTGTCAAAAGTACCAATACATCTGATTATCTGGGTTTCTACAGACTACTTTACTGTAGTTAAAGGGGTTCTCCTTGAATTTAGCAATTATCAGGGGAAACAAAATGGCCACTGTCACACAAAACCTGTCCTGATCACACATGAGGACAAGTTACTTTACAACACTGAGGTGAAGAGCTGCCTCCTCCTCCTCCTCTCTACTTGTCAGGGATTATGAATACATTCCTGAATACAGCTGATAAGAACTTTAGCTGAATCTCTGGGGAATTTAGTGTCACCGCCAGTTCTCTGAGAAGGTCTGGCAGACGTCCTTCTCTACCTCTTGCATGATGTTCTTTGTTTTGGTTTCACTTTGTCATCTCCTTTCCTTCTCCCAAGTGTCACCTATTTAGACTAATTGTCTCCCTTTATATTCCCTCCCATACTGTTTCACTTTGCGGTTTATACTACTTCCTGGATGAAGTGTTCACTGCTGCTGCTTACTCAGATAAGTCTTTTCATGTATTGCGTTTCCTTGCTGGCTTGATTCTAGTGGACCCTGACTCCGTCCATATTAAGTGCAGGGAGCCGGTGGTCGTGTCCCCTCACTAATATAGGGTTTTCAGCTGTCACACAGTCTTCCAACATTTTGTGAACAGCATTTTTCATCATTTAATGGGGAAATTTGTTCTGGTGTATCTAGATGACATTTTGATTTTTTCTCCTGATTTCAAGACTCATCGGGACCACCTACGTCTGGTCTTGCTGATTCTGCGGGAGAATAAATTGTACGCTAAACTGGAAAAATGTGTGTTTGCGGTTCCGGAGATTCAATTTCTTGGTTTTCTTCTCTCCGCTTCTGGTTTTCGCATGGACCCTGAGAAGGTCCGCGCTGTGCTTGATTGGGAGCTTCCTGAGAATCAGAAGGCGCTGATGCGTTTTTTGGGTTTTGCCAATTATTACAGAAAGTTCATTTTGAATTATTCCTCTGTTGTTAAGCCACTCACTGATATGATTAAAAAGGGGGTAGATTTTTCCTTGTGGTCGGTAGATGTACTTAAAGGATTTTCTAGTATCAAAGAGAGTTTTGCTTCCGCTCCCATTTTGGTACAACCTAATGTCTCTCTACCTTTTATTGTTGAGGTGGATGCTTCTGAGGTGGGTGTGGGTGCGGTCTTATCTCAGGGTCCCTCTCCTGCCAAATGGCGACCGTGTGCCTTTTTCTCAAGGAAACTCTCCTCTGCAGAGAGAAATTACGATGTGGGAGATAGGGAGTTGTTGGCCATCAAATTAGCTTTTGAGGAATGGCACCATTGGTTAGGGGGAGCCAGACACCCTATTACCATGTTTACCAACCATAAGAATCTCGCCTACTTGGAATCAGCCAAGCGTCTGAACCCGAGACAGGCCAGATTGTCTTTGTTCTTTTCTAGGTTTAATTTTGTTGTCACGTTCCGCCCTGGGGTTAAAAATGTGAAGGCGGATGCCCTGTCACGTTGTTTTCCGGGAGGGGGGAACTTTGAAGACCCGGGTCCCATTTTGGCTGAAGAGGTGGTCGTCTCTGCTCTTTATCCTGATTTGGAGGCAGAGGTTCAGGTAGCCCAGGCAGAGGCTCCTGATCTTTGTCCTCCTGGGAGGTTGTTTGTGCCTCTCACTTTACGACACAAGGTTTTTAAGGAGCACCACGATACTGTCCTTGCTGGGCACCCGGGGAGTAGAGCCACAGTGGATCTCATTGCTCGGAGATTCTGGTGGCCTGCTCTTCGTAAGACGCTTGAAGGTTTTGTGGCAGCCTGCGAGACCTGCGCTCATGCCAAGGTCCCTCATTCACGGCCATCGGGTTCTCTCCTCCCGTTACCCATTCCTTCCCGTCCTTGGACGCATCTGTCCATGGACTTCATTACGGACCTGCCTCGTTCCTCGGGGAAGACTGTGATTCTGGTGGTAGTGGACCGTTTTCGCAAAATGGCGCATTTCATTCCCTTTCCTGGGTTACCCAATGCTAAGACTTTGGCGCGAGCTTTTTTTGATCACATTTTTAAATTGCATGGCATTCCTTCAGACATCGTTTCTGATAGGGGCACGCAATTTGTTTCTAGATTCTGGAAGGCCTTCTGTTCTCGCTTGGGGATTCGGTTGTCGTTCTCTTTTGCTTTTCACCCGCAGTAGAATGGTCAGACCGAACGCGTCAATCAGAATCTGGAGACATATCTGCCCTCTGTTTTGTGGCGGAGAATCAGGAGGATTGGTATTCTTTTTTGTCCCTTGCTGAGTTTGCTTTAAATAACCATCGCCAGGAGTCCTCTGATAAGTCACAATTTTTTGGTGCATATGGGTTTCATCCGCAGTTTGGGACATTCTCTGGAGAGGGGTCTTCTGGTTTACCTGATGAGGAGAGATTTTCCTCGTCTTTGTCATTTATTTGGCAAAAGATTCAGGGTAATCTGAAGAGGATGAGTGAGAGATATAAGCATGTGGCGGATAAGAGACGTGTGCCTGGTCCGGACCTGAATGTGGGTGATCTGGTGTGGTTGTCTACAAAGAATATCAAACTGAAGGTTTCCTCCTGGAAGTTGGGTCCTAAGTTTATTGGGCCTTACAAGATCTTGTTCGTCATCAATCCCGTTGCCTTCCGTCTTGATCTTCCTCAGACTTGGAAGATCCATAATGTTTTTCACAGGTCCCTATTAAAACCTTATGTCCAACCCACTGTACCCTCCTCTTTGCCTCCTCCTCCGATTGTTGTTGATGGTAATCTTGAATTTCAGGTCTCTAGGATTGTGGATTCTCGGATTATCCGCGGTTCTCTCCAGTACCTCATTCATTGGGATGGTTATGATCCTGAGGAGAGGATGTGGGTCCCAGTGGCGGACATTAAGGCCACTCGTCTCATCAGGGCTTTCCATAGGTCTCATCCTGAGAAGGTGGGCTCTGAGTGTCCGGAGTCCACCCGTAGAGGGAGGGGTACTGTCACCGCCAGTTCTCTGAGAAGGTCTGGCAGACGTCCTTCTCTACCTCTTGCATGATGTTCTTTGTTTTGGTTTCCCTTTGTCATCTCCTTTCCTTCTCCCAAGTGTCACCTATTTAGACTAATTGTCTCTCTTCATATTCCCTCCCATACTGCCTCACTTTGCGGTTTATACTACTTCCTGGATGAAGTGTTCGCTGCTGCTGCTGCTTACTCAGATAAGTCTTTTCATGTATTGTGTTTCCTTGCTGGCTTGATTCTAGGTGACCCTGACTCCGTCCGTATTAAGTGCAGGGAGCCGGTGGTCATGTCCCCTCACTATTATAGGGTTTTCAGCTGTCACACAGTCTTAGGTACGTGGGGCATGCAATCGTCTACCAATGAGACCCTTGCATGGGCATAGCAGCCAGGGAGAGCTCTTAGGGTTTTATAGGGCTCACCTATATGCTCCTTAGTTTGGGATCAAGCAAGTCGGACGTTTATTCATAAGTTCCAGCTATCTGCAACATCATCCGTGACATTTAGTTCATGAAGAGACAAGAAGTACAAAGAGGACGGACAGGACAGACTATGGTAATGTGTTGCTGTGGTAATGGAGACTGTAAACAAATGCTGCTGCTCTTTAGCCACATCTCACCCTCCTCACATGTATCCTCATCTTCTCCATTCCCACAGAGATTCACTTGTATTCAGGATTATGATTTCTGATAAGCAGAGCAGAGAGGAGGATGAGGCAGCACTATGGCTCATTGTGGTGAAGTAACTTGACCTTCTATGTGATTAGGACAGGTTTTGTGTGTACTGATAGGACGGTGGCCATTTTTTTTCTCCTAATGATTGCTCCCTAGACAAAATAAGCTATTATAAGTAATGAAAGGTATTTGTGAATATATTTATTACTAGCTGAAGAACCCGGCTTTGCTTGGGTATATTTTATCTATTTCATTTAATGTTTGTGTGTGTCCTTAAAAGATATCAATACTATACACTATAACATTGACATCTACAGCCCCCACACCCTTAACAGTGACCTCCACAGCCCCCACCCTTTAACACTGACACCCCCCACACAGTGACCCGTCCCTTAAAAATGGACTTCCACAGCAGCCACCCCCTTAACTTTGACCTTTACAGCAGCATTCCCCTTTAACAGTGAGTTTCACAGCACACCACCCCCTTGACGGTGACCTCCACAGGGGTCCAACCTGGTGGCCATTACAGCAATTTGCCCCTTAACACTGAACTCCATAGCGGACCATCACCTTAACTGTGACCTCCACATCAGCCTGCCCCTAGGGTGGCCAGAGGTCTAGTTTTAGGGCGGACAGTCCAGCTTTCATAATCCCTGTCCTCCGTCTGGCGCAGAGCCTGGACGGACACAAGGATGTCCTTCTGAACAGCTCACTCTCAGACAGCAGCACTGTGCTGTCTGAGTGTGAGCTGCAGGAAGAAAGTCACCGTCCCTCCCACCCCTGCAGCTGACAGAAGTTGATTTTTAACTTCATTTTTTTCAATCCCTGTCAGTTGAGGAGTGGGAGGGGGCGTGACCTAACCAGATCAGGGGCGTCGCTTAGCAGGACATGGGGGAGGGGGCTTTAAGTTCATCTTTTGAGGGTGGACACCTTGTGGCAGGAGGGGTGTCTGGGCTCCTTCCTGCAAGAGTGACGCCCCTCTGGGCACCTTACTGGCTCATTTGCATACCAAATAAACTGGATTTTCAGAGAAAAAAAACATCTATTGCTGGAACAAAGGCACATCTTGAAATAAGGTACTAAGTAGAGGTGGGACGAATCCAATTTTTTTCGAATCCGAATCCGAAAAGGTTCTCGAATATATTGAATCTTTCGAATCTCGAATACTACGAATCCTGTACATAATTGTGTGAACGCACGGTGTAAGAAACAAAGTCAGACCACGTCAGTTTGTCTGAACCTCCACCTCCCAGTCACGGTCGCACCCTATATGACCGCGATGACCCCTGCTATGACCCCTGCTCCTATCACTACAGAACATACAGGGTAATACAGCGCCACATACCTCTTACATCCAGTGACGTCTCCTTTGATGTAGATGTTCTCTTTCCTCATCTTCTCCTTTCAGACCTTCAGACCAGACACCATTTTTCGGCCATTTTTCGTCTCTGCAGTTTGACAAAAAAAATAAATCTTAGTTTACTACTTTTCCATCATCCTCCCATCTTCTGGACAAATCATCCTAACACCCCCAATACTGTTCCGCTGTGCTCCCCAATACTATACTGCAGAAACAGATAATACCCTTGATAATACTAGTACCACACAGAGCCCCCCATATAAAATACCCCTTCTTTGTGGCCTCAGTAGATGCCCCCATAGTGCCCCCCAATAATGTGCCAATAAGAAGTGGCCCCACAGTGCCACCCAATAATGTGCCAGTAAGTGTCCCCATAGATGGCCCCCTAATCATGTGCCAGTATCAAGTGCGGAGTGCCTCTCCCCCCCCCCATGTGCCGGTATCATAGTGCCATCTCCCCCCCAATGTGCCAGTATTATAGTGCCATCTCCCCCCATAATGTGCCAGTATCATAGTGCTATCTCCCCCCATAATGTGCCAGTATCATAGTGCCATCTCCCCATAATGTGCCAGTATTATAGTGCCACCTCCCCCCATAATGTGCCAGTATCATAGTGCCATCTCCCCCCATAATATGCCAGTATTATAGTGCCACCTCCCCCCATAATGTGCCAGTATCATAGTGCCATCTCCCCCCATAATGTGCCAGTATCATAGTGCCTCCCCCCCCCCAATGTGCCAGTATCATAGTGCCTCTCACCTCTCCCCCTGGCATCCACAGATCCCCCATCCTATAACAGTGCCATCCACAGACCCCCCATCCTATAACAGTGCCATCCACAGACCCCCCATCCTATAACAGTGCCATCCACAGACCCCCCACCCCATAACAGTGCCATCCACAGACCCCCCCACCCCATAACAGTGCCATCCACAGACCCCCCCACCCCATAACAGTGCCATCAACAGACCCCCCCACCCCATAACAGTGCCATCCACAGACCCCCCCACCCCATAACAGTGCCATCCACAGACCCCCCCACCCCATAACAGTGCCATCCACAGACCCCCCCCACCCCATAACAGTGCCATCCACAGACCCCCCCACCCCATAACAGTGCCATCCACAGACCCCCCCCACCCCATAACAGTGCCATCCACAGTCCCCCCCACCCCATAACAGTGCCATCCACAGACCCCCCCCACCCCATAACAGTGCCATCCACAGACCCCCCCCACCCCATAACAGTGCCATCCACAGACCCCCCCACCCCATAACAGTGCCATCCACAGACCCCCCCACCCCATAACAGTGCCATCCACAGACCCCCCCCCCACCCCATAACAGTACCATCCACAGACCTCCCCCCCACCCCTTAACAGTGTAATCCACAGACACCCCATTGCCGCACCAGTACAGTTATAAAATGTGTAATTTTGCCTGCCTGGCGTACTTTATGAATGAAGCATGCGGCGCAGGCACGTGACGTCAGTCAGTCACTCTGCCACTCGTCTGCCCGGCCGGCCTGCATTACGATATCAGTAGCCCTGTAAGTAGGATATATTGAATGTACTACAGACAGAGGGGGCAGCATGAATCATTCATTATTAATTAAATTACACATTTTATAACTGTACTGGAGCGGAGGGGCCGGAGCACAGTGAACGCACTGGCCCCCAGCTCCTCCTCCCAGTCCCTCCCACCGGGATTCGTCGGATTCCTTTCAGGTAAATTACGTCGGGATTCGAGTCCATGAATCCCACGAATCCAGCAAGATTCGAGGGATTCGTGGATTCGACGAATCCCCCGTCCCATCTCTAGTACTAAGTGCTAATAGGCCATGGCTTTACTTCATTAGCGATTATCCTGGTGACAGATTTCCTTTAAAGCTCACCTACAGCAGTGAAGATAAATGGCTGGGTTGTTATGGAAACCTGGAGTAAAACTGTGTATGTGGAGGCTAATGGCCTAGGAGCTTCTATTGGCTGATAAGGGTCACGTGACCAAGCGTCTATTGGCTAATGCATTTTTTGGGAATATCTCAGGAACGGTACGTCCTAGAGAGCTGAGACCTTGTCTAAAACCTAGACCTGATGTACCTGTGTGCCAAATTTCGTGATTGTAAATGCGACGGTGCGGATTCCTTTAGCGGACATACATACATATATATACACACACATACACTCAGCTTTATATATTAGATAAAATAGTATTAAAGTATTTTCATTTTTTTTATTCCTGGAGAACCCCTTTAACTCATTCTAATCCTGCCTGTAGTGATATCACCTCTGTGTATAGATAAGATGGGATTCACTATTCACAATAGGTGATTGTCAAATCTTATCTGTTCTTTCCTTGTACAATGACCTCTGCACAAGTCATAGAGCATGCCCAGAAAACTCTCCCATAGAAGTCAACAAGGTCCTCTCTTGACTGTTGTCTATGGCCCATGGGGCTTCCTCAAAGCAATTTTTTTAAAAGCTCTGTAAATGCTGTTAAGAACAGCTCAGACAGGATGGCCGCCCCCATAATAATGTTTAGGAAATAAAATTAAAAGAAATCTACAATTAAAAAATAGATCAGAAAAGAAGGAGATGTGTTACTATCTGAAGAAAATCACAGAAATAAGATAATAATGCACTTAGTAAAGTAGATGCAAGCATTATATATGGACAAAGTCCTCACTTTGATATGATAAAATCTGAGACACTTAGCCAATATATTTTGATCAAAACACATCTGTGCCCGCCTACCAAGCGCCAAGGTGGTCTCAGGTCAGGCGGGTCCTACGCTAAACCTACCTAAGCCGTTGGGCTACTATGTTCAGGAGCGAAGACGCCGCACATACGGTGTGCTGCTCCTAGTCACCTCAATGTGCATCAAGCAACCGATGGGAGGAGGAGCAAGCACACCTATATGTACCACCTAATCAAGGCGCTCTATTGGATAGGAATGGCAAAAGTGCAAAGGAATGCTACTCCCAAGATAAAATAGGTGTGCATTCACACTTGAAGGTGCCACTCCCTCAAGCAAATACTACATAGACAAAAAAAAAATCACAGAAAAAACTAAGATAAAAACATCCTGCACGGTATGATATATAAATGTGCGGATGTCCCTGGCCATATTATTGAAGAAAATCACAGAAATAAGATAATAATGCACTTAGTAAAGTAGATGCAAGCATTATATATGGACAAAGTCCTCACTCTGGTATGATAAAATCTGATAAAATAAAATTTTGTCTATGTAGTATTTGCTTGAGGGAGTGGCACCTTCAAGTGTGAATGCACACCTATTTTATCTTGGGAGTAGCATGCCTTTGCACTTTTGCCCTTCCTTTTGCATCTATTACGCAGACCGAAACGTGAGTGACATTATTAGCACTGCACTTTGTATGTTCTCCTATATTTGATGTGTTTCATTTATATCAGCTCTATTACTTGTAGATACTGTGACACAGTGAGAGGTTTGGTCTGGGAAAACAGGTATATTCCTCCCAGCATGTGCTGCTGGGCTGATTTACAGCCAAGTGAGGTCAAATACCGGACCAGATTTTAAATGCCATCTGGGTTTTGGCAGCACCTGCCTGTCCTTAAAGGGAACCTGTCACCATTTTTATGGTGTCCTAACTAAGGGCAACATAAATAAGTGATTGATTCTCTTAGCACAATGCTGGGTCACTTTCTTTAATTGACCCAGTCAATCTGCCAATATCTTGTATTGAAAAGCTCCAGCTGATAATGATGAGTCATGAATATTCATGAGCTCCTGACTCTCCCCGCCCACCTGCTGCTGAATGACAGTTTGTTTCCATATGAACCAGCAGCAGGTGGGCAGGGGAGTGGCTATAGCTCTGAATTAAATGTACGCTGGACTCAATGACATCACCCCGGACTCGAATCAGCTCATTAGCATGCGGCATCTTTGTGTGTATATTATGAGATAACCATCTGTCACGCCAGTAAGTGAATACATCTAAGGTACTTTTTAGTAGTTAATGATTAGATATAATTAGTTAGATTATAATCAAATATCCACATGACAGGTTCCCTTTAAATAGGCAGCTGGGCTCAGAAGCCAGGTCTCTGTGTTGGGATCTGGGAGCCTTGTGTCTGGATGAAGGCTTGCTACCTGTTTGGCGTGAAAACAGGTTGGTGCTGCTGTTAGCAAGGACTCTTTCAGGCAGGATTGCCGCATGGTGTGAATTACCACCAACACCGCAAGGTGACTTTTTGTTTGAATAGGACTGTTTGTTTTGTCACTTGCCTAAAGTGTGAATAAAACACTGAACTGTTTGATCCAAAGAACTTGTTGTTTCCTCTATACTGCATCCGCTAATCCTGTCTACCAGAGCGAGTCCCCACAATTGGTGGAGGATGTGGGCAGGTGCAGTGAGGTTGGCGTGAAGGCTGAAATATTTTAGTTTTTCCGGGCACGGTTGTATGTCTTACATCAAACCCGTGTCTCTCGACAAAATGGAACCTGTCGTGAAAGCCCTTGTGGAGGCTAACCTGCAACAGCGGGAGGCTAATAAGCAGCAGCAGGAAACCAACCAGCTGCTATTGCAACATGTGATGGCTTTACAAGCGGCAGGAGCATCCCAGAGTGTCCATGATGCCCGAAAAGCGGTCCGTGCGGCGATCCCCAAGATGACCCCCTCGGATGACGTCGAGGCCTATCTGGCGGTGTTCGAGAAGGTGGCCATGAGGGAGAGACAACCCCGAGATCAGTGGGATGAGGTCGTTGCTCCGTTCCTGGCATCCGGACCCCAGAAGGTGTTTTTCGCCTTACCAGATGATCAAGCGGCCGATTACACGACAGTAAAGGGTGAGATTCTGGCAAGACTGTGGGTGAATGTGTTGGACCGGGCCCAGCAGGTGCATCAGTGGGAGTTTAACCCGGCTGAACCCGCGAGACCTCAGTATTATGATCTGTTACACCGGTTGCAAAAATGGCTGCAGCCTGAAGTGCAGAGTTCCACTGCAATGCTGGAATGTCTATTGGCTGATGTATTCTGGAGGGCTTTGCCGTACCCTCTCCAGCACTAGATCGGCTAGGTCTCTCATGGTAATGCCCTTGAGATGGTCGACCTGGTTAAGCGCTATGAAGCTACCAGGACTCTACAGGGGAATTATTTTTGGAGGGGTAGTCAAACGCCGGAAATCTCCACCCCAGACCTGGCGACTGGTGCCAGCAAAACCCGCCCGGGATATACCCCCTACAGACCTAGCTCCGATAGTCTGCTGGTGGTGTCAGGAGCCTGGCCACATAAGGGCCGACTGTCCTCATCGGGGCGAACCCATGGATACTAACTATGGCTGCCGCCACTCCTTGTATGCCAGGAAGCTCTGTGCGACAAGTGCCTCAGAGACTGTAGACAATAGCCATCTGTGCTAGCTGGAAGTGGGAGACACTCTGGCGGTAGCTCTGCTGGACTCAGGGAGTCTGGTGTCCCTGGTATGAGCTTCCCTGGTGCAGCCCGCCGAGTATACTGGCCGAAAAGTTGGGGTTGTGTGCATCCATGGAGACTTAAAGGACTATCCCACCACCCTGGTGTCTCTGTCCACGGTGGCCGGCAGGTTGACCCATGAGGTGGCCGTCGCCATCAATTTACATTATGAACTCATAATAGGGAGAGACTTCCCGGCACTGTGGCCTGCTATGAGAGTGACTGATACTCATGAGACAGGGGTAACCCTAGCAGAGTGGCCCGGCTCAGAGGGGAGACCAGAACCCTGGGAACCTGAGACCGAAGGGCCAGCGGTAGGGGTGACCGCCACTTCGGTGGAAGAGGGGAAGACAACCCCGCTAAGTATGATGGTGGGAGAAGTGGAGGACTTGCCGCCGGGTCCTGAATTGGCAGACCTCAATGTCTCTGGGGATAATTTTGGTACCGCCCAACGTCGGAACCCAACCCTATTCCGCATCTGGGAAAATGTGTTAATAGTAGATAGTGAACCACAACAACCTGGGGCAGAGTCAGTGTTTTTCCCCGTTTTGTGGTTCATCAAGATATGTTGTATCAGGTAAACCAACTACGGGAACAGTTGGTGGTCCCCAAGGCTTATTGCAATCTTGCGTTAGATCTAGCCCACCAACACGTTCTCGGGGGTCACCTGGGGCTGTAGAAAACTCAGGATCGTATTCTACAGCGATATTACTGGCCCAGCATATTCAAAGAAGTGGAAGAGTTTTGTAAGTCTTGCCCGACCTGCCAGATAACTAGCCCCCAGCCACATTTCCGTAGTCCCCTAGTACCTCTCCCGATTATCGAAGTACAGTTTGACCGAATAGCTATGGACCTCATAGGCCCAGTACCGAAATTTGCCAGAGGGCATCAACACATCTTAGTCATTCTAGACTACACCACTGCGACATACCTCGGCCAAACTCATAGCTAAGGAGTTAATGGAGATGTTTTCCAGAGTAGGACTACCTAAGAGAGGTTCTGACAGACCAAGGGACCCCTTTTATGTCCAAGGTGATGAGGAAACTCTGTAAGTTGCTGCACATAAAACAACTACGGACGTCCGTTTACCATCCGCAAACGGACGGTCTGGTAGAAAGGTTTAACCAAACATTAAAAAATATGTTGAAAAAGGTAGTGTCTAAAAATGGGAAGGACTGGGACTTCCTTCAGCCCTATCTCATGTTCGCAGTGCGAGAGGTACCCCAGGCCTCTACTGGGTTCTCACCGTTCAAACTGCTATATGGCAGACACCCTCGTGGTCTCTTGGACGTGGCCAAAGAGGCGTGCGAACAACAACCCACTCCACATAAAAGTGTCATTGAGTACGTTACCCAGATGCAAGATCGGATAGAGACAGTGTTGCCTCTTGTTAGGGAGCATATTGAGGCAGCTCAGCGAGCCCAGAGTCGGGTCTATAATCCGCAGGCTCGGGTCCGGATGGTCTGGATTTAACCTGGGTGATCGGGTTTTGGTTCTGGTGCAAACTGTTGACAGTAAGTTCCTGGCTAGGTGGCAAAGGCCTTATGAGGTACTCGAGAAAATTGGAGATGTAAGCTACAAGGTACACCAGCCAGGGCGGTGAGAGCCGGAGCAGGTTTACCATGTGAATTTACTCAAACCGTGGAGAAATAGGGAAACCTGTACAGAAGACAGCCCGCGGCCGGGTTTTCTAGGAGAAGAAGTACTGGCCCCTATGTCTGATGCAAGAGAGGCGGCTGCCACAGTAAAAATTGCTGACAGCCTCTCCTCTAAACAGACTCAGGAGGCCAGGGAGTTCGTTAGTTGGAACACGGATGTGTTCTTGGACCTTGATGGGCGCACTTCCATAATCCAGCATTACATGGTCACTGAGCCTCAGGCAAAAGTCTGATTAAAACCATACCGGGTGCCCGAGGCTCGGCGACAAGCCATATCGGAGGAGGTGCAGCTAATGTTGCAGCTAGACGTCATTGAGGAGTCAAAAAGTAAGTGGGCCAGTCCTATAGTATTGATACCCAAGCCGGACGAGATGTTGCGGTTTTGTAATGACTTTCGAAAACTTAACGAGGTTTCCAAATTCAATGCGTATCCCATGCCCCGGGTGGATGAGCTCATTGAGAGGTTAGGACAAGCCCGGTATTTTTCTGTTTTGGACCTCATGAAAGGGTACTGGCAGTTGCCCTTAACGAAGGATGCCAAAGAGAAAACTGCCTTCATCATGCCTCAGGGGCTGTATCAATATAAGTTCTTACCCTTTGATCTGCATGGCGCCCCTGCCACTTTTCAGCGACTAATGGACATTGTGCTTCATCCACATCGTCGGTACGCTTCAGCTTATCTGGATGATATTGTCATCCACAGTACCGACTGGGAAAGTCACCTACCCAAAGTGCAGGCTGTAGTGGACTCCCTTCGGAAAGCTGGCCTAACCGCTAACCCAAAAAACACGTGGACACACTTTGTAGGGCGGACCAGGACAAGCAGGGAGGGAATAGGGCTAGTTGACTTGATCTGACACAGTCTTGCCCGTCTTGCCACCATTGGTCCAGCCCACCACCCACATCTTGTTTGTTATGTAACTGGTCACTCACTATACCAGATTGAGTGTATATATGTCTTACTCGTTGTTTGTCTGTAGGGGCCGTCTTTTATCTCCTATTTTCTAATAAAAGTGATATTTTACTAAGTTTTCTGCCCCCCATAGTTTTTTCCTTAGAAGAGACTAAGTACCTGGGGTATGTCATTCGGCGCGGAGTCTTCAAACCCCAAGTGAACAAAATAGAGGCTATATGAAATTGGGCCCGACCTGTCACCACTAGGCAAATAAAGTCATTCCTGGGAATGGTGGGCTATTACATGAGGTTTGTTTCCCACTTTGCTACTCTAGCCGCTCCCTTTACAGGACTCATGAAGGGACACAAGTCAGTGATGGTTCGCTGGGATGAATGGGCGGAAGAGGCTTTCTCCACTTTGAAGTCGGCCCTGTGCGGGTCACCAGTTTTGGTGATGCCCGACTTCAATATGGAGTTCGTAGTACAGACCGATGCCTCCGAAGTAGGCCTTGGTGCTGTACTGTCTCAAGAAATCAACAGGAAGGAGCATCCCATTGTCTTCCTCAGCCCTAAGCTCACCTCAGCCGAGACCCGGTATAGTATAGTGGAGAGAGAGTGCCTGGCTATCAAGTGGGCACTAGAATCTCTCCGCTATTATTTATTGGGAAGAAAATTCCACCTGGTGACTGACCACTCCCCTCTCAAGTGGATGAGCCAGGCCAAGGACAGAAATGTAGAGGTCACCCGATGGTTTTTCTCCCTACAAAACTTTGAGTTTTTGGTGGAACACAGGGCACTGTCTGGCGTGTTTTCACCCCCTCAGGGTTGAACAAAGGGGGGGGGGGTGGTCTGGGAAAACACAGGTATTTTCCTCCCAGCATGTGCTGCTGTGCTGATTTACAGCCAGGTGAGGTCAAATACCGAACCGGATTTTAAATGCCGATCCGGGTTTTGGCAGCACATGCCTGTCCTTAAATAGGCAGCTGGGCTCAGAAGCCAGGTCTCTGTGTTGGGATCTGGGAGCCTTGTGTCTGGATGAAGGCTTGCTACCTGTTTGGCGTGAAAACAGGTTGGTGCTGCTGTCAGCAAGGACTCTTTGGGGCAGAATTGCCGTATGGTGTGAATTACCACCAACACCGCAAGGTGAATTTTTGTTTGAATATGACTGTTTGTTTTGTCACTTGCCTAAAGTGTGAATAAAACACTGAACTGTTCGATCCAAAGAACTTGTTGTTTCCTCTATTCTGCGTCTGCTAATCCTGTCTACCAGAGTCCCCACAATACATAAAACATATTGATAGGTTAATGCCTCAGGCACATTGCTGTATTTTGGGTCCACGTCCAATCTGCTTTTTTTTGTCAATTAATTTCAACGGGGCCGCAAAAAATGTGGAAAGCACGCGGATTTCATCCATGCACTGTCTCCATCCATAGTGCCGTTTCACAAATTATATAACATGTCCTATTCTTGTCTGTGTTGTGGACAAGAATAGACATTTCTATAATAGGGACCTAGGAATGTGCGGGATGCGCACAGCCTATATTTGTATTTTGCGGATCTGCTGTTTGTAGACTGCAAAACAGCAATGGCCATGTGCATGAGGGCTTTGGGCACTGCCACACATACATTTTATGTGTGCATTTGTTTGTCCAAAAATGCCTGACTTGTGCAACTTTTTGATTTTTCACCCTTTTCTTTAGCTGTTTTTAGCCAAATATTGTGTTTGTACATCTTGTACTTTTATATAGAAAAGCAAGAAGTGCGCCATCCTGTAATGTCACTTCCTCAATAGCAGCGCAGTATGCAAACACAATTAATTGTTAAAAAAAAAACATTAAAAATACCCAACACACATTGGCTCTTTTTCAAGCAGGGCAAAAAACAACAATGGACAAAAAGTCAGAAAATGAGGGAAAAGATGTCAAACCCAGAGCATATTGTGCTTTAAAATAATCACCATTGACTCAAATGTCTAAAAATGCCACTAAATAAAATTAAAAAAATGGATGTTTGCACTGTGTTTAATAATTCCTATAAACTTACATATAACACTAAGGCCTCATGCACACGACTGTTGTTTTATTCCGTGTCCGTTGTTCCGTTTTTCGTGATTTTCTGCGGACCCATTGACTTTCAATGGGTCCGTTGAAAACTCGGCTAATGCACCATTTGTCATCCGTGATCCGTGGTTCCAGTCTGTCCAAAAAATATAAAAATATAACTTTTTTTTTCCTATCATTTGCATGGCAAACCTGTCTTAGATTTTTTTTTACTTTCCTATGTCTGGTGATCCTCCAAAAATAAAGGAAGACACACGGAAACAAAAACATAAACGGATCACGGAACAACGGAACCCCATTTTGCGGAACTGAACACAACAACGGTTGTGTGCAGGAGGCCTAAGGCCTCCTGCACACGACAGTATTTTTTCACGGTCCGCAAAACGGGGTTCCGTTGGTCCGTGATCCGTGACTGTTTTTTCGTCCGTGGGTCTTCCTTGATTTTTGGAGGAGCCAAACGGATCCGTCCTGACTTACAATGCAAGTCAATGGGACGGATCCGTTTGACGTTGACACAATATGGTGCAATTGCAAACGGATCCGTCCCCCATTGACTTTCAATGTAAAGTCAGGAGTTAATATACCATCGGATCTGAGTTTTCTCCAATCCGATGGTATATTTTAACTTGAAGCGTCCCCATCACCATGGGAACGCCTCTATGTTAGAATATACTGTCGGATATGAGTTCGATCGTGAAACTCATATCTGACAGTATATTCTAACACAGAGGCGTTCCCATAGTGATGGGGACGCTTCTAGTTAGAATATACTACGAACTGTGTACATGACTGCCCCCTGCTGCCTGGCAGCACCCGATCTCTTGCAGGGGGCTGTGATCCGCACAATTAACCCCTCAGGTGCTGCACCTGAGGGGTTAATTGTGCATATCATAGCCCCCTGTAAGAGATCAGGGGCTGCCAGGCAGCAGGGGGCAGACCCCCCTCCCTCCCCAGTTTGAATATCATTGGTGGCCAGTGTGTGGCCCCCATCCCCGGCCCCCCCTTCCTCCCTCTATTGTAATATCATTGGTGGCCAGTGTGCGGCCTCCCCCGGCCCCCCCTCCCTCCCTTTATTGTATTATCATTGGTGGCCAGTGTGCGGCCCCCCTCCCTCCCTCTATTGTAATATCATTGGTGGCCAGTGTGCGGCCTCCCCTCTCCCCCCCCCTTCCGATCATTGGTGGCAGCGGAGAGTTCCGATCGGAGTCCCAGTTTAATCGCTGGGGCTCCGATCGGTAACCATGGCAACCAGGACACTACTGCAGGCCTGGTTGCCATGGTTACTTAGCAATATTACAATATTAGAAGCATCATACTTACCTGCTGCGCTGTCTGTGACCGGCCGGGAGCTCCTCCTACTGGTAAGTGACAGGTCTGTGCGGCGCATTGCTTAATGATCTGTCACTTACCAGTAGGAGGAGCTCCTGGCCGGTCACAGACAGCGCAGCAGGTAAGTATGATGCTTCTAATATTGTAATATTGCTAAGTAACCATGGCAACCAGGCCTGCAGTAGTGTCCTGGTTGCCATGGTTACCGATCGGAGCCCCAGAGCGATTAAACTGGGACTCCGATCGGAATCTCCGCTGCCACCAATGATCGGGGGGAGAGGGGAGGCCACACATTGGCCACCATTGATATTAATACAATAGAGGGGGGGCCGGGGGGGGCGCACACTGGCCACCAATGATAATTCAATAGAGGGAGGGAGGGGGGGCCGGGTGAGGCCGCACACTGGCCACCAATGATAATACAATAAAGGGAGGGAGGGGGGCCGGGGGAGGCCGCACACTGGCCACTATTGATATTGCAATAGAGGGAGGGGGGGCCGCACTGGCCACCAATGTAATTAAAACTGGGGAGGGAGGGGGGTCTGCCCCCTGCTGCCTGGCAGCCCCTGATCTCTTATAGGGGGCTATGATATGCACAATTAACCCCTCAGGTGCAGCACCTGAGGGGTTAATTGTGCGGATCACAGCCCCCTGTAAGAGATCGGGTGATGCCAGGCAGCAGGGGGCAGTCATGTACACAGTTCGTAGTATATTCTAACTAGAAGCGTCCCCATCACTATGGGAACGCCTCTGTGTTAGAATATACTGTCGGATATGAGTTTTCACAAAGTGAAAACTCATCTCTGAAAAAGCTTTTATGCAGACGGATCTTCGGATCCGTCTGTATGAAAGTAACCTACGGCCACGGATCACGGACGCGGATGCCAATCTTGTGTGCATCCGTGTTCTTTCACTGACCCATTGACTTGAATGGGTCCGTGAACCGTTGTCCATCAAAAAAATAGGACAGGTCCTATTTTTTTGATGGACAGGAAACACGGATCACGGATGCGGCTGCAAAACGGTGCATTTTCCGATTTTTCCACGGACCCATTGAAAGTCAATGGGTCCGCGAAAAAAAAACTGAAAACGGCACAACGGCCACGGATGCACACAACGGTCGTGTGCATGAGGCCTAAAGCTGGTGTTTTGTTCCTAAAAAAATAAAAATACAAAAAAAGGCAAGAAATAGACTGTGCGTGACAACACCATAACAGGGTATCCAGACGTGAGGTTACAACCGCATCAAAAACAGCATCTGAATAAGCACGTGTGATTTTACTGCGGTTTTTGATGCAGTTGTGGTTTTTACAAGTGATATATTTGATTTCAAGTTGCTCCTGTAAAAATGCAAAATTGCATGTTTTTAGGTTATTTTTAACCACACCTCATCATTGATGTCTGAATATACATACTCAAATTGGCTTAAGGAAGTTAGATTATAAAATCCTCAGCTGACAGATATACTGTGAGTAAATACATTTTCTGTATAGCTGTGAAGGACTGGCCAGGGTAGTCCGTTCTGCCACAATAGACAGAAAGTCACAGTGATACAGGCTTCCACTCATTCAGATGCTGGATATGGATATGTGGTAAGTCATTCCAAGCTCTTTCAAATTGGACCCTTAGTTCAGTCAGGGTGGTTGTTGGCTGCTGTTCATGGGAAATCAATAATTTGCCAACCTCTCTGGTAGCCAGGACCTTGGGAGAGTGCAAAGACACTCAAGTGCAGCAGCTCCAGTCCTGACCACCTTGGCGCTGCAGCAGTGGTCGTAACCCCTGGATACGAGCAGTTTATAATGTGATGAATCAAGCCAGCAAAGGAGACAATATGTACAATCACAATACAGTAGTATTAACTTCCTCTACATGATTAGTGATATTTGCTGAAGTAAGACAACCCGTTTAACATTTCCAATACAGAAATAATTAATATCCATAATTCTCTTAGCAGCCATTAGAATAGATAATATAACATGTAAGCATGAAATGAACAAGGAATAATGAACTTCATAGAATACCCTTAACCACTTCAGCCCCCCCTAGCTTAAACACCCTTAACGACCAGGCCACTTTTTACACTTCTGCACTACACTACTTTCACCGTTTATTGCTCGGTCATGCAACTTACCACCCAAATGAATTTTACCTCCTTTTCTTCTCACTAATAGAGCTTTCATTTGGTGGTATTTCATTGCTGCTGACATTTTAACTTTTTTTTATTTTTTTATAACATCTTTTTATTGAAGTGGAAGATTACATACAATACATATATTAGTACCATACAGAGATTAATGACAATTTCGCCTGGTAATACATATCTTTGATCATCTCTCAAATCCATTTTTCCACATCATTTTTAATTTTTCTGCCCTCCCCTCATCAACCCACCTCCCTCCCCCCCCCAAAACCCCCCCAACCAGGAATACTGATTTGAGACACTAATGCTTTCTGTTTACCTTATATGCGTATACCTATCCTATCTTACAGCGGAAGCTCCCTCCATCCAAATTAACATTTTTACTTTTTTTTTGTTATTAATCAAAATTTAACGAAATTTTTGCAAAAAAATTAAATTTTTCACTTTCAGTTGTAAAATTTTTTTAAAAAAACGACATCCATATATAAATTTTTCTCTAAATTTATTGTTCTACATGTCTTTGATAAAAAAAAAATGTTTGGGTAAAAAAAGAAATGGTTTGGGTAAAAGTTATAGCGTTTACAAACTATGGTACAAAAATGTGAATTTCCGCTTTTTGAAGCAGCTCTGACTTTCTGAGCACCTGTCATGTTTCCTGAGGTTCTACAATGCCCAGACAGTAGAAAAACCCCACAAATGACCCCATTTAGGAAAGTAGACACCCTAAGGTATTCGCTGATGGGCATAGTGAGTTCATAGAACTTTTTATTTTTTGTCACAAGTTAGCGGAAAATAATGATTTTTTTATTAAAATTTTTTAAATTTTCTTACAAAGTCTCATATTCCACTAACTTTTGACAAAAAATAAAAACTTCCATGAACTCACTATGCCCTCAAGAAATACCTTGGGGTGTCTTCTTTCCAAAATGGGGTCACTTGTGGGGTAGTTATACTGCCCTGGCATTCTAGGGGCCCTAATGCGTGAGAAGTAGTTTGAAATCAAAATGTGTAAAAAATGCCCTGTGAAATCCCAAAGGTGCTCTTTGGAATGTGGGCCCCTTTGCCCACCTAGGCTGCAAAAAAGTGTCACACATCTGGTATCGCCGTACTCAGGAGAAGTTGGGCAATGTGTTTTGGGGTGTCATTTTACATATACCCATGCTGGGTGAGAGAAATATCTCAGTCAAATGCCAACTTTGTATAAAAAAAAATGGGAAAAGTTGTCTTTTGCCAAGATATTTCTCTCACCCAGCATGGGTATATGTAAAAAGACACCCCAAAACACATTGCCCAACTTCTTCTGAGTACGGCGATACCAGATGCTTGACACTTTTTTGCAGCCTAGGTGGGCAAAGGGGCCCACATTCCAAAGAGCACCTTTCGGATTTCACAGGGCATTTTTTACACATTTTGATTTCAAACTACTTCTCAAGCATTCGTGCCCCTAAAATGCCAGGGCAGTATAACTACCCCACAAGTGACCCGATTTTGGAAAGAAGACACCCCAAGATATTTCGTGATGGGCATAGTGAGTTCATGGAAGTTTTTATTTTTTGTCACAAGTTAGTAGAATATGAGACTTTGTAAGAAAAAAAATTAAAATAAAAAAATCATCATTTTCTGCTAACTTGTGACAAAAAATAAAAAAATTCTAGGAACTCGCCATGCCCCTCACGGAATACCTTGGGGTGTCTTCTTTCCAAAATGGGGTCACTTGTGGGGTAGTTATACTGCCCTGGCCTTTAGGGGCCCTAAATGCGTGAGAAGTAGTTTGAAATCAAAATCTGTAAAAAATGCCCTGTGAAATCCGAAAGGTGCTCTTTGGAATGTGGGCCCCTTTGCCCACCTAGGCTACAAAAAGGTGTCACACATCTGGTATCGCCGTACTCAGGAGAAGTTGGGCAATGTGTTTTGGGGTGTCATTTTACATATACCCATGCTGGGTGAGAGAAATATCTCGGTCAAATGCCAACTTTGTATAAAAAAATGGGAAAAGTTTGCTGAGATATTTCTCTCATCCAGCATGGGTATATATAAAAAGACACCCCAAAACACATTGCCCAACTTCTTCTGAGTATGGCGATACCAGATGTGTGACACTTTTTTGCAGCCTAGGTGGGCAAAGGAGCCCCACATTCCAAAGAGCACCTTTCGGATTTTATAGGGCATTTTTTACACATTTTGATTTCAAACTACTTCTCAAGCATTCGTGCCCCTAAAATGCCAGGGCAGTATAACTACCCCACAAGTGACCCCATTTTGGAAAGAAGACACCCCAAGGTTTTTCGTGATGGGCATAGTGAGTTCATGGAAGTTTTTATTTTTTGTCACAAGTTAGTGGAATGAGACTTTGTAAGAAAAAAAAAAAAATCATTGTTTTCCGCTAACTTGTGACAAAAAATAAAAAATTCTATGAACTCGCCATGCCCCTCACGGAATACCTTGGGGTGTCTTCTTTCCAAAATGGGGTCACTTGTGGGGTAGTTATACTGCCCTGGCATTTTAGGGGCCCGAATGCGTGAGAAGTAGTTTGAAATCAAAATCTGTAAAAAATGCCCTGTGAAATCCGAAAGGTGCTCTTTGGAATGTGGGCCCATTTGCCCACCTAGGCTGCAAAAAAGTGTCATACATCTGGTATCGCCGTACTCAGAAGAAGTATGGCAATGTGTTTTGGGGTGTCTTTTTACATATACCCATGCTGGGTGAGAGAAATATCTCGGCAAAAGACAACTTTTCCCATTTTTTTATGCAAAGTTGGCATTTGACCAAAATATTTATCTCACCCAGTATGGGTATATGTAAAATTACACCCCAAAACACATTGCCCAACTTCTCCTGAGTACGGAGATACCACATGTGTGACACTTTTTTGCAGCCTAGATGTGCAAAGGGGCCCAAATTCCTTTTATGAGGGCATTTTTAGACATTTGGATCCCAGACTTCTTCTCACGTTTTAGGGCCCCTAAAATGCCAGGGCAGTATAAATACCCCACATGTGACCCCATTTTGGAAAGAAGACACCCCAAGGTATTCAATGAGGGGCATGGCGAGTTCATAGAAATTTTATTTTTTTGGCACAAGTTAGCGGAAATTGATTATTTTATTTTTTTCTCACAAAGTCTCCCTTTCCGCTAACTTGGGACAAAAATTTCAATCTTTCATGGACTCAATATGCCCCTCACGGGAATACCTTGAGGTGTCTTCTTTCCGAAATGGGGTCACACGTGGGGTATTTATACTGCCCTGGCATTTTAGGGGCCCTAAAGCGTGAGAAGAAGTCTGGAATATAAATGTCTAAAAAATTTTACGCATTTGGATTCCGTGAGGGGTATGGGGAGTTCATGTGAGATTTTATTTTTTGACACAAGTTAGTGGAATATGAGACTTTGTAAGAAAAAAAAAACATTTTCTGCTAACTTGTGCCAAAAAAATGTCTGAATGGAGCCTTACAGGGGGGTGATCAATGACAGGGGGGTGATCAGGGAGTCTATATGGGGTGATCACCCCCCTGTCATTGATCACCCCCCTGTAAGGCTCCATTCAGACGTCCGTATGTGTTTTGCGGATCCGATCCATGTATCCGTGGATCCGTAAAAAACATACGGACTTCTGAATGGAGCCTTACAGGGGGGTGATCAATGACAGGGGGGTGATCAATGACAGGGGGGTGATCAGGGAGTCTATATGAGGTGATCACCCCCTGTAAGGCTCCATTCAGACGTCTGATCACTGAATGGACGTCTGAATGGAGCCTTAAAGGGGGGTGATCAATGACAGGGGGGTGATCAATGACAATGACAGGGGGGTGATCAGGGAGTCTATATGAGGTGATCGCCCCCCTGTAAGGCTCCATTCAGACGTCTGTATGTGTTTTGCGGATCCGATCCATGAATCCGTGGATCCGTAAAAAACATACGGACGTCTGAATGGAGCCTTACAGGGGGGTGATCAATGACAGGGGGGTGATCAATGACAGGGGGGTATGGGGTGATCACCCCCCTGTCATTGATCACCCCCCTGTAAGGCTCCATTCAGACGTCCGTATGTGTTTTGCGGATCCGATCCATGTATCCGTGGATCCGTAAAAAACATACGGACGTCTGAATGGAGCCTTACAGGGGGGGGATCAATGACAGGAGGGTGATCAGGTAGTCTATATGGGGTGATCACCCCGCTGTAAGGCTCCAATCAGACGTCTGTATGTGTTTTGCGGATCCGATCCATGTATCCGTGGATCCGTAAAAAACATACGGACGTCTGAATGGAGCCTTACAGGGGGGCGATCAATGACAGGGAGGTGATCAGGGAGTCTATATGGGGTGATCAGGGGTTCATAAGGGGTTAATAAGTGACGGGGGGTGGGTAGTGTAGTGTGGTGCTTAGTGCTACTTATTACAGAGCTGCCTGTGTCCTCTTGTAGTGTCCCACTAGATAGGCGTGGGCACTACACAAGGGTCAATTGGTGTGCGTGTACTCCTACTCACAAGGGACAGAAATGTTATATTTAACTATGCATTTAATGTATTATTCTAATGTGTTTTTATATGCAATGTTCCCCTGTGTTAATGCTTAGCAGGCCTAGTTGGGTGTAGTTAGACATCCCAGACACTAGAGGGAGATAGGGAGCCCCTAGTATAAAGGTTCAGGCCCAGACTGGGAGGAGGGAGTTCAGAGTCAGGAGTCTGTGGATACAGAAGTAAGAAGGCACCAGCCAGAGATATGCTGAGGGCCTCCTCCTGACATGCAGCTTGATAGCCCTGGCTGCTAGCTATGACCAGGAGGCTAGTGAAGAACCCTAGCCTGCCTGAAGATCCAGAGAGCCTTAGTTAGCTCAGAAGATACCCCAGTAGAAGGACAGGACCTCCTGGGAGAAACCTGCAGTCATCCTCAAGCCAAGTAAGGATATTTCCAGCCAAGATAAGTACACTAATAGGCAGAAGAACTATAAAGCAAAGCAAGGATTAATACGGGAGGAAGATATATATTTACCAAGGATTTAAGCCAACATTTAGGCATCCGGGCCTTGGGATAAGAAACCAGACAGGAGTTCTAGAAGAACAGTGTACACTATTTCTGAGGAAAGGTACAACCTGATTCTGAGTGCGTTATGGATTTACCCTCTGAGTATCTTGCACAGAATTATACCTGCCAGTATTTGTATTGAAGCCTGCTTGTGAAGCTTGTGATATAAAGGACTGCATTACTATCTCAATGTACAAAGTTGGACTGTTTAAGTAAAGCAACGTTTGGTTCACTATACCACCTGTGTACCTCACTTATTCCAACTATAAATCGGTGTGCCACCGTTACAGGCACTGGCGTCACGAATCCAAAAGGGACCTTGCCCCAGGCACTCAAAATACCTGTAACATCCAGGGCACCTCATCCACCATCAGGCCTGGTCCCTACATACAGAGTGTGCCCCAGAGGAACTGTGTCTACCTCTCCTTCACTGCCGCATGCCTGCCCAGGGTTCTCCAATACAGTGAGCAACCCTCGATTGCCCATAACCGTGACCTCACTTCGCTATACCCTGCAGGTCTGGCGTGCTGCATAAATTGGCGTCACGAACAGGATAACGAACATTCCTGCGCCATTGCGGATATAAAAACTGTGTGCTGAAAATTGCCTTAAAGTGACTAAGCCCTAATCGTTTTATTAAAAATTGCTGGGCCAAAGAACTGAAAAATTAGCGGTGTGAAGATAATATTTTCTGGACTGTTTGCTGCTTATTTGAGCCACCGTTTGCTGTCCGTGAATTGACAGCGTTTTGCTAAAGATGGCCGCTTAGCTTGCTTGGATTTACTGCTGCGTCATCTTCATACCTTGTTTGGCGGGAAAAGTTGGCGCCTTTTGCTGAAAAGAGCGGGAAAGGCTATCTGTCGGCGCCACCGCCCTGTCTGGACATTTGCATGTCTGCAGAAATGGACTCCGCCTCCCCCATACTGGAGTACCTGGGGGGCGGCCTCCCAGTGCAATGGGAGGATCTGTCTGAAATTATTGGCGCCACCCTGTCGCTCTCCAGAGAAGGATCGAGCATGTTGAAGAGTGAAGACTGCTCTGTTGGGATGTCCGCGCCTGATCTGTTAAAGATGGATGTTATTGGTGTAGAGCCAGAGGACGCTCCACCGGCCTACTCTCCGGGACTGGAGAAACCCGCCTGCCCACCACTGAGGACGCAACTGGAGAATTATTATGGCTCTCGGAGGGACTTTTTCCAGCCCTCATTCAAGTGGTCAGCATTGATGGCAGAGATTCGGGAGGCCGCCATAAAGAAAATGACAAAGACAAAGATATATTATGAGGAACTGGCAAAGACCGTTCATGAGCGCCACACTGACACCCAACCCCGCCTGGAAAGGAGAAAGGGGTTGGTTGTGGCATTTGATAAGAACCGTGGCTACGGTTTCATCCAGGACTATACCACCGGCAGAGACCTATATGTAAATCGGAGGTCCGTCAAGCGGAGTTACCTCTCCGAATATAGGCACAACCTCCACGAGGGAGAAGTGGTTGAGTTCACCCCTGCCGAGGGCCTGCGAGGCCCATATGCCACTGCCGTGACCCGTCCCAAGAAAGAACCGGAGGACTGGGAAGCAGATGAGGACTACACTGGCTGCGAGCGCGAACCAGCGCGCTCTCCAGAACCGGCCCATCATGCGTTTCAAGAGCGGGGCTCTTTCATTGGCCCGAATGTTTTCTAGCAGCAAACGGTAGTAGAGAAATGGGTGAGCCCCTATCCGTCCCCTGAGCTGCCTCGCCGGGAGAAAACAATTAAAGAGATGGAGAACCTGGAAAGATTCCACGCGACCCTGGACAATGTCCGGAAGGGTAAAAGGCCAGATGCGTCACCTGAGCCTGCAGCGGCTGCGCAGGATGTGACTCTCCTACCTGTACCAGCGGAAGCTCTGGAAGACAGCGATCCCGAGTCCGAGAGCCTAGATGACCAGATTGTCCTCCTGGAGGAACAGCTGCGAGGACTGCGCCGGCTTGCCACCGCCAGAATCCAGACGCCACCCAAGAAGGAAGAGGTCCGCCTTCAGTACTCGGACATCGCTGGGTCAGAGGTAAGGGTACCTGTCCCTGCCGTTCAGCCACCCTTTGTACCTGCAGCTGCGTTGAGGCCCCCAAGGAGGCCCTCTTATACTGTGCACCGACGTGTAGAGCCAGTTGTCCAGGAAGCCGCTGAACCGCTTGCAGCAGCAGTACCTAGGCCAGGCCAGCCCAGCCTACAATAGTTATGCCTGGACCGATGCGGTCCCCAACTGTGATTACCCCTAGACCTATGGGGCCCATACCTATTAGGGGTCCATTTATGCTACAGTTGCCCGCCAATACAGTGTTGTGGGCACATCCGCCTGTGGATGCTTACTACAGGCCCCATCTGCAAGCAGAGCCAGGGAGCACCACTGAGATGCAAAGTGATTATGACATGCCCCTGTGAATTGACCTGCTAGGCTGTAACGGTCGCGTACACACACACACAGGGGGAGGGAAGTGACCACTGCGCTCCACCCTTACCCCTGGCCCTGCCTACTTGCCTCGCGAGTCCTATTGACAGGGGACAACTGGACGGCAATCCCTAACTTGTAATAAGTGCATGGATGACAGACAGACAAACAACAGGACGTGAATGGACCGAGTCAATACCAGGAAAGCTGCAAAGTACAAATGGAGCAAGCAGAGAATTGTCAGGAGAAGCCGGGGTCATAAATACCAGGAGAGCAGGGAAGTACAAGAGGAGTCCTAAGAGAGTAGTCAGGTGGGAGCCGAGGTCACAATACCAGGACGGATGCGCAGTACAGGAGGAGCAGGCAAAAGGATGGTCAGGGAACAGGATCAGGTAAGTATTCAGCAGTCCAACAAATAGCCAGGAACCTAGAAATTAACAGGCAACCTGTAGCCAGCAGGCTGCCTGTATTTATAGTGGGGAGTGAGGGTCATGTGACGTGGCCAGCGTCACATGACCGACAGACCAACCAGTCGAGCACCGAGTGATCAGCTCGGCGCTCAAGGCAGACTAGGAGCAGGGAGCCACCCAGCTAGTAAAGCCGCCCTGGGAATGAGGTCAAACACAGAACCTCATTCCAAAAGCTAAGCAACAGGTCTGCGGGCAATGGGGGACCGAGTGCACCTTCGGAACCCCGTGACATAGGCCCTTGATTTGTTTTCTTTGCCAAGGGATTACTTCAAAAAGGATTTAACCCTTCCAGGAGTCCTTTGTTTTGGTCCTTTGTTGCTGCTGCCAGTTACCCACGGCTCAGTGGTATGGTCGCCCACTGAAATAAAAATTGCATCAAAGCCATGTTTGTTTACAGGACCTCCTGCCTGCTTCTACAGTATCTCACCAAGTTGTGCCTATTTTTATGTTGCACCTTTAACCCTTTAACCCCCTTTTCAGGTTGATTAAGGGTGTTGCAGCACTTCTTTTTATATGTATGCCAATGGAATAATGTGGGCTATTTTTATGTGCTGTCTTTTTATTGTGCAACATTAAATTTCAAGGAAACGTGTCCGGAGATAGACTCAAAAGTACATGAGCCTCTGAGATTTTGCTATTTTAAAGAAATGTGCCCAGAGATGGACTCCACTGTAAGTGAGCCTCTGTGATCTTCTATCTCTGCTGGCTTGTTGGTAACACTTTCTCTAAATAAGAAAGGAACCTGGGTACGGACACATGTTTGCTCTTTGAGCCTCCAAGAACTTTTAATTGTTCTACATTTTTCTACTGTTATATTACGGACAATTTGCACTTAAAAGTATTATGGACTATCCTGGTATTACTGATACGCTGCACCAGGTCAGCGCCCCTGTTCCCTTACATTATCCTGAGAGAAGAGAACGACGCCTCTTTTCACCGTTACTTGCTCCTAAGCCAGTGGAACTGCCTGATTTATGCATATAATGTATTTTTGCAAATGTAGATGAATTTTTCCTGCTTTGCATTATTTTCTCTTGTTTCAGGTGCAGTATCCAGCTGGGCAGGGCCCCTCCATGTTGCGCCGAGGACGGGCAACGTTATAGCGTGGTTGTATGTAGTGTCCCACTAGATAGGCGTGGGCACTACACAAGGGTCAATTGGTGTGCGTGTACTCCTACTCACAAGGGACAGAAATGTTATATTTAACTATGCATTTAATGTATTTTTCTAATGTGTTTTTATATGCAATGTTCCCCTGTGTTAATGCTTAGCAGGCCTAGTTGGATGTAGTTAGACATCCCAGACACTAGAGGGAGATAGGGAGCCCCTAGTATAAAGGTTCAGGCCCAGACAGGGAGGAGGGAGTTCAGAGTCAGGAGTCTGTGGATACAGAAGAAAGAAGGCACCAGCCAGAGATATGCTGAGGGCCTCCTCCTGACATGCAGCTTGATAGCCCTGGCTGCTAGCTATGACCAGGAGGCTAGTGAAGAACCCTAGCCTGCCTGAAGATCCAGAGAGCCTTAGTTAGCTCAGAAGATACCCCAGTAGAAGGACAGGACCTCCTGGGAGAAACCTGCAGTCATCCTCAAGCCAAGTAAGGATATTTCCAGCCAAGATAAGTACACTAATAGGCAGAGGAACTATAAAGCAAAGCAAGGATTAATACGGGAGGAAGATATATAATTACCAAGGATTTAAGCCAACATTTAGGCATCCGGGCCTTGGGATAAGAAACCAGACAGGAGTTCTAGAAGAACAGTGTACACTATTTCTGAGGAAAGGTACAACCTGATTCTGAGTGTGTTATGGATTTACCCTCTGAGTATCTTGCACAGAATTATACCTGCCAGTATTTGTATTGAAGCCTGCTTGTGAAGCTTGTGATATAAAGGACTGCATTACTATCTCAATGTACAAAGTTGGACTGTTTAAGTAAAGCAACGTTTGGTTCACTATACCACCTGTGTACCTCACTTATTCCAACTATAAATCGGTGTGCCACCGTTACAGGCACTGGCGTCACGAATCCAAAAGGGACCTTGCCCCAGGCACTCAAAATACCTGTAACATCCAGGGCACCTCATCCACCATCAGGCCTGGTCCCTACATACAGAGTGTGCCCCAGAGGAACTGTGTCTACCTCTCCTTCACTGCTGCATGCCTGCCCAGGGTTCTCCAATACAGTGAGCAACCCTCGATTGCCCATAACCGTGACCTCACTTCGCTATACCCTGCAGGTCTGGCGTGCTGCACTCTGGTGGTCGATCCAAGCAAAAGGGACCACCAGAGGACCAGGTAGCAGGTATATTAGACGCTGTTATCAAAACAGCGTCTAATATACCTGTTAGGGGTTAAAAAAATCGCATCTACAGCCTGCCAGCGAACGATCGCCGCTGGCAGGCTGCAGATCCACTCACTTACCTTCCGATCCTGTGAACGCGCGCGCCTGTGTGCGAGATGACGCACGGATGCGTCCAGGAGGAATGAATCGACCGCTTCCAGGACACATCCGTGCGTTAGGCAGTCCGGAGGCGGTTAAAGGGGTTCTCCAGGAATTAGGCCTCATGCACACGACCGTTGTGTGCATCCGCGTCCGTTCCGTCAATTTTCACAGTTTAGCGGAGGTCCCATTCATTTCTATGGAGCTGTGAAAAAAAACTGATAGTCCTTTGTTTTTTCTCCGCGTCCGTGATCCGTGATTCCAGTTCGTCAAAAAAATATAACCTGTCCTATTCTTGTCAGTGGAAAACGGAGGACGGACCCATTCAAGTCAATGGGTCCGTCAAAAAAAACGGATGCACAACTGGTATGTCATCCGTGTCCGCTTTTTTCTACAAGACCTTGGGGCAATAAAATTACACTTTTCATTAACTTTCCTTTTTTTTTTCCCTGTCAGACAAAAAAAAATGAATACAGAAGAAAACAGAACTGAAGCAAAATCGGACACGGACCACTGAAGCCAAATCAATGACAGGGAAAAAAAATCATGAGGCCTTAAGAAAATGAAAATACTTAAATATTACTTTATTATAAACATATTCTCATATACCTTTCATTATTTATAATGGCTCGTTTTGTCTGGGGAGCAATCATCAGGAGAAACAAAATGGCTGCTGTCCCATTAGTTCACACAAAACCTGTCCTGATCACATATGAGGACAAGTTACTTTACAACACTGAGGTATAGAGCTGCCTCATGCTCCTCTCTGCTCTGCTTGTCAGGGGTTATGATCCTGAATATAGATGATAAGAACTTGGGGAATTTAGTTCATGAGGAGACATGAAGTACAGAGAGGATGGACAGGACAGACGGTGGTAATGGAGACTGTATACAAGTGCTGCTGCTCATTAGCCGCTCCTCACTGTCCTCTCATGTCTCCTCATCATATCCATTCCCACAGAGATTCACCTGTATTCAGGATCATGATTCCTAACAAGGAGAGCAGAGAGGAGAATGAGGCAGCATATGGCTCATTGTGGTGAAGTAACTTGTCCTCCTGTGTGATTAGGACAGGTTCTGTGTGTACTGATAGGGCGGCGGCCATTTTATTTCTCCTAATGATTGCTCCCCAGACAAAACAAGCCATTCTAAGTAATGAAAGATATTTGTCAATATACAGTATTTATTATAAAATAATATTTAAGTTATTTCATTTTTTTGAATTCCTGGAAAAATATCTGCATTCTGATTGGTCCTGTCTGTCTCTGTTTAGCTGTATGTGAGAGGATACACACTGCTCTGGGGTAGTGGGGGAAGTTATCTGCATTCTGCTTGGTCCTGCTAGTTCATGTAAGGAGAGCAAGGGGTTATGGGAAGTGAGGGAAATAAAGGATGGCCTCAAGAACATGGCAAACATCACCACAGGAAGTGCAGCAGATGCCATCTTAGGAAGATGCTGAAATAGAGGCACAGAGAAACAGGGTTGCTAATGGCTAAATACAAACATCAGAAAGGTAAAATTAACTAAAAAATAAAGCTTCATGAATATCTTCCCTTCAGCATCACTATGTTAGGAATTTCATTTTTGGTAGTGAAATGACAGTTACACTTTAAAGGGTTTCAGTCACCTGAAAAATGGGTATTAAGCTGGCTGACATTAGCAATGTGCAAATGTCAGCTGAACATAAATATATTATTGCCATCTCACTGCCTGCCGCCGTTATTGAGAAAAACAAACTTTTGTAATATGCTAATTAGCCTCTAGGAGCAGGGGGGCGTTGCCCCTGCTCCTAGAGGCCCAGTTCTCCCACCTCTGACCACACCCTGCTACACTAGATTGACAGGGCCGTTCAGTATTTAGTGTAGGTGCAGTGAGGAAGCTGGCAGCCGGTGAGAGCCCTTCACTCACTGAGCCTGCGCCGTATACTGAATTGGACGGTGCAGGCGCGAGATTTACACTGCAGACAGGGCCAGAGGTAGGAGACCAACGCTGCCTGGCCCTGTCAATCTAGTGTAGCAGGGCGTGGCCAGAGGTGGGAGAACGAAGCCTCTAGGAGCAGGGGGAAACGCTCCCCTGCTCCTATAGGCTAATTAGCATATTATAAAAGTTTGTTTTTCTCAATAACGGCGGAAGGCAGTGAGATAACACTAATATAGTTATGTTCAGCTGACATTAGCATATCACTAATGTCAGCCAGCTTAATACCCATTTTTCAGGTGATAGAAACCCTTTAAAGTGTAACTGTCATTTCACTACCAAAAATGAAATTCCTAACATAGTGATGCTGAAGGGAAGATATTCATGAAGCTTTATTTTTCAGTTAATTTTACCTTTCTGATGTCTGTATTCAGCCATTAGCAACCCTATTTCTCTGTGCCTCTATTTCAGCATCTTCCTAAGATGGCCTCTGCTGCACTTCCTGTGGTGATGTTTGCCATGTTCTTGAGGACATCCTGTATTTCCCTCACTTCCCATAACCCCTTGCTCTCCTTACATGAACTAGCAGGACCAAGCAGAATGCAGATAACTTCCCCCACTACCCCAGAGCAGTGTGTATCCTCTCACATACAGCTAAACAGAGACAGACAGGACCAATCAGAATGCAGATAATTTCCCCCACTACCCCAGAACAGTGTGTATCCTCTCATATACAGCTAACCAGAGACAGATAAGACCAATCAGAATGCAGATTACCTCCCCCACTACCCCAGAGCAGTGTGTAACCTCTCACATACAGCTAACCAGAGACCAGCCCTGCAATTACATGAAATCAGTAAGCATTTGTTTTAGCCTCTTAATAGTCACCTGTGAGCTCTGCAGCTGCTCCCTCATTCTCCTCCAGACTGCTTTAGCTGCTCATATCTCTGGTTTGTACTAGCTAGAGATATGGGCTTTGTCTGAAAGCTGATATACCAAGCTTTCAGACAATACCAGACTGACAGCAATATGTTCAGTATAGGAGAAGATATCACTGATAGAAATCGGGATGCTGTGAATGAAGCCGAAAGTGAAAATAAAAGCCGGTTTATCCCCGATTATTTTCGACAATTATTTTCCTGCGATTATTTTCTAAGTGATTTCTCCTCTGTTTCTTGGAATTTAGCTGTCATTCTGGTCTTGTATGAAAGTCTGGAATGTCAGCTTTCAAACAAGACCATGTTTCTAGCTTCTACCATTCAGAAGAAAGCACCATCTGAAGCAGCCCTCCCCCTCCACTTTCTGCAAGATCCCAGGCACTTAGGGCTACTTTAAGTATCTAAGCTTATCTAGCCTACACCCTTAAAATTGCATTAGGGTTACCCTAGGGAACATAAGAAAGAGCTCCAAACAATAAAGAGCTCGTAGAACCTTTGAATAACATGTGGAGGGTTAGTAACTTAGGGATGAGCGAACCCGAACTGTATAGTTCGGGTTCGTACCGAATTTTGGGGTGTCCGTGACACGGACCCGAACCCGAACATTTTCGTAAAAGTCTGGGTTCGGGTTCGGTGTTCGGCGCTTTCTTGGCGCAAAGCAGCCAATCAACAAGCATCATACTACTTGCCCCAAGAGGCCATCACAGCCTTGCCTACTATTGGCATGGCTGTGATTGGCCAGTGCAGCATGTGACCCAGCCTCTATATAAGCTTGGGTCACATAGCGCTGCACGTCACTCTGCTGATACAAGTGTAGGGAGAGGTTGCAGCTGCGACGTTAGGGCGAGATTAGGCAGTGATTAACTCCTCCAAAAGACTTCATTCAGTGATCGATCTACAGCTGTGGATCATTGAACTGCTGCTATTCAATTGCTCAGTGTTTTTAGGGTGCCCAGAGCGTTTTTCAGTCACTTTTTTCTGGGGTGATCGGCGGCCATTTTCTGGCTTGCTTGTGCGCCAGCACAAGCTGCCACCAAGTACATTTAACCATCAATAGTGTGGTTATTTTTTGCTATATCCTACATCAGGGTCAAGCTTTCATCAAGTGCATTTAACCATCAATAGTGTGGTTATTTTTTGGCCATATACTACATCAGGGGCAAGCTGACCTTGTCACCCAAGTGCATTTAACCATCAATAGTGTGGTTATTTTTTGCTATATCTTACATCAGGCTCAAGCTTTCATCAAGTGCATTTAACCATCAATAGTGTGGTTATTTTTTGGCCATATACTACATCAGGGGCAAGTTGAGCCTGTCACAAAGTGCATTTAACCATCAATAGTGTGGTTATTTTTTGGCCATATACTACATCAGGGGCAAGTTGAGCCTGTCACCCAGCGCCTAAAAAATAGGCCTCACATTTATATTAATCCAAATCTGTCATTACTGCTTTAGCTGGTCAAGTTATTTTTAGTGACCGTCAAAGCACAGTTTTTGTTCTGGGTTGAAAAACAATTCCCAAATTTGCAATTCTCAAAATTAGTGGTTTCTGATGTATCAGGCCTACTTTAAATCTATCCCTAAAAGGGTATATTAGATTCAAGGTGCTGATAGGGTAATTCTCAAGAACTTCACACACACGCTACAGTGCAGATCCAAGTCAAATTCTGTGATTAAACGTATACCTGTCACCCAGCGCCTAAAAAATAGGCCTCACATTTATATTCATCCAAATCTGTACTGTTTTAGCTGGTCAAGTTATAACTTATTTTTACTGTCCGTCAAAGCACAGTTTTTGTTCTGGGTTGAAAAACAATTCCCAAATTTGCAATTCTCAAAATTAGTGGTTTCTGCTGTATCAGGCCAACTTTAAATCTATCCCTAAAAGGGTATATTAGATTCAAGGTGCTGATAGGGTAATTCTCAAGAACTTCACACACACGCTACAGTGCAGATCCAAGTCTAATTCTGTGATTAAACGTATACCTGTCACCCAGCGCCTAAAAAATAGGCCTCACATTTATATTCATCCAAATCTGTACTGCTTTAGCTGGTCAAGTTATTTTTAGTGACCGTCAAAGCACAGTTTTTGTTCTGGGTTGAAAAACATTTCCCAAATTTGCAATTCTCAAAATTAGTGGTTTCTGCTGTGTCAGGCCTACTTTAAATCTATCCCTAAAAGGGTATATTAGATTCAAGGTGCTGATAGGGTAATTCTCAAGAACTTCACACACACGCTACAGTGCAGATCCAAGTCTAATTCTGTCCGTAAACATATACCTGTCACCCAGCGCCTAAATAATAGGCCTCAAATTTATATTCAGCTAAATCTGTCATTACTGGTGTGCGTGTATTAGTGTAATACGGTACCTAAATAGATAGCCAGATAGACTTAGTGTTAGGTGTCTGTAAAAAAAAGGCCTGAATTTGAATTCAATACATTGGCCCGAATAATATTTTTCTTATTGTGGTGAACGGTAACAATGAGGAAAACATCTAGTAAGGGACGCAGACGCGGACATGGTCGTGGTGGTGTTAGTGGACCCTCTGGTGCTGGGAGAGGACGTGGCCGTTCTGCCACAGCCACACGTCCTAGTGTACCAACTACCTCAGGTCCCAGTAGTCGCCAGAATTTACAGGGATATTTGGTGGGGCCCAATGCCGTTCTAAGGATGGTAAGGCCTGAGCAGATACAGGCATTAGTCAATTGGGTGGCCGACAGTACATCCAGCACGTTCACATTATCTCCCACCCAGTCTTCTGCAGAAAGCGCACAGATGGCGCATGAAAACCAAGCCCATCAGTCTGTCACATCACCCCCATGCATATCAGGGAAACTGTCTGAGCCTCAAGTTATGCAGCAGTCTCTTATGCTGTTTGAAGACTCTGCTGCCAGGGTTTCCCAAGGGCATCCACCTAGCCCTTCCCCAGGGGTGGAAGAGATAGAATGCACTAACGCACAACCACTTATGTTTCCTGATGATGAGGACATGGGAATACCACCTCAGCACGTCTCTGATGATGACGAAACACAGGTGCCAACTGCTGCGTCTTTCTGCAGTGTGCAGACTGAACAGGAGGTCAGGGATCAAGACTAGGTGGAAGACGATTCAGGGGACGATGAGGTCCTAGACCCCACATGGAATGAAGGTCGTGCCACTGACTTTCACAGTTCAGAGGAAGAGGCAGTGGTGAGACCGAGCCAACAGCGTAGCAAAAGACAAAGAGGGAGCAGTGGGCAAAATCAGAACACCCGCCGCTAAGAGACTCCGCCTGCTACTGACCGCCGCCATCTGGGACCGAGCACCCCAAAGGCAGCTTCAAGGAGTTCCCTGGCATGGCACTTCTTCAAACAATGTGCTGACGACAAGACCCGAGTGGTTTGCACGCTGTGCCATCAGAGCCTGAAGCGAGGCATTAACGTTCTGAACCTTAGCACAACCTGCATGACCAGGCACCTGCATGCAAAGCATGAACTGCAGTGGAGTAAACACCTTAAAAACAAGGAAGTCACTCAGGCTCCCCCTGCTACCTCTTCTGCTGCTGCCGCCTTGGCCTCTTCCTCCGCCTCTGGAGGAACGTTGGCACCTGCCGCCCAGCAAACATGGGATGTACCACCAACACCACCACCTGCGTCACCAAGCATCTCAACCATGTCACACGGCAGCGTTCAGCTCTCCATCTCACAAACATTTGAGAGAAAGCGTAAATTCCCACCTAGCCACCCTCGATCCCTGGCCCTGAATGCCAGCATTTCTAAACTACTGGCCTATGAAATGCTGTCATTTAGGCTGGTGGACACAGACAGCTTCAAACAGCTCATGTCGCTTGCTGTCCCACAGTATGTTGTTCCTAGCCGGCACTACTTCTCCAAGAGAGCCGTGCCTTCCCTGCACAACCAAGTATCCGATAAAATCAAGTGTGCACTGCGCAACGCCATCTGTGGCAAGGTCCACCTAACCACAGATACGTGGACCAGTAAGCACGGCCAGGGACGCTATATCTCCCTAACTGCACACTGGGTAAATGTAGTGGCGGCTGGGCCCCAGGCGGAGAGCTGTTTGGCGCACGTCCTTCCGCCGCCAAGGATCGCAGGGCAACATTCTTTGCCTCCTGTCTCCTCCTCCTCCTACTCAGCTTCCTCCTCCTCTTCTTCCACATGCTCATCCAGTCAGCCACACACCTTCACCACCAACTTCAGCACAGCCCGGGGTAAACGTCAGCAGGCCGTTCTGAAACTCATATGTTTGGCGGACAGGCCCCACACCGCGCAGGAGTTGTGGCGGGGTATAGAACAACAGACCGATGAGTGGTTGCTGCCGGTCAGCCTCAAGCCTGGCCTGGTGGTGTGTGATAATGGGCGAAATCTCGTTGCAGCTCTGGGACTAGCCGGTTTGACGCACATCCCTTGCCTGGCGCATGTGCTGAATTTGGTGGTGCAGAAGTTCATTCACAACTACCCCGACATGTCAGAGCTGCTGCATAAAGTGCGGGCCGTCTGTTCGCGCTTCCGGCGTTCATATCCTGCCGCTGCTCGCCTGTCTGCGCTACAGCGTAACTTCGGGCTTCCCACTCACCGCCTCATATGGGACGTGCCCACCAGGTGGAACTCCACCTTGCACATGCTGGACAGACTGTGCGAGCAGCAGCAGGCCATAGTGGAGTTTCAGCTGCAGCACGCACGGGTCAGTCGCACTGCGGAACAGCACCACTTCACCACCAATGACTGGGCCTCCATGCGAGACCTGTGTGCCCTGTTGCGCTGTTTCGAGTACTCCACCAACATGGCCAGTGGCGATGACGCCGTTATCAGCGTTACAATACCACTTCTATGTCTCCTTGAGAAAACACTTAGGGCGATGATGGAAGAGGAGGTGGCCCAGGAGGAGGAGGAGGAAGAGGGGTCATTTTTAGCACTTTCAGGCCAGTCTCTTCGAAGTGACTCAGAGGGAGGTTTTTTGCAACAGCAGAGGCCAGGTACAAATGTGGCCAGACAGGGCCCACTACTGGAGGACGAGGAGGACGAGGATGAGGAGGAGGTGGAGGAGGATGAGGATGAAGCAGGTTCACAGCGGGCTGGCACCCAACGCAGCTCGGGCCCATCACTGGTGCGTGGCTGGGGGGAAACGCAGGACGATGACGATACGCCTCCCACAGAGGACAGCTTGTCCTTACCTCTGGGCAGCCTGGCACACATGAGCGACTACATGCTGCAGTGCCTGCGCAACGACAGCAGAGTTGCCCACATTTTAACGTGTGCGGACTACTGGGTTGCCACCCTGCTGGATCCACGGTACAAAGACAATGTGCCCACCTTACTTCATGCACTGGAGCGTGATAGTAAGATGCGCGAGTACAAGCGCACATTGGTAGACGCGCTACTGAGAGCATTCCCAAATGTCACAGGGGAACAAGTGGAAGCCCAAGGCGAAGGCAGAGGAGGAGCAAGAGGTCGCCAACGCAGCTGTGTCACGGCCAGCTCCTCTGAGGGAAGGGTTAGCATGGCAGAGATGTGGAAAAGTTTTGTCACCACGCCACAGCTAACTGCACCACCACCTGATACGGAACGTGTTAGCAGGAGGCAACATTTCAATAACATAGTGGAACAGTACCTATGCACACCCCTCCACGTACTGACTGATGGTTCGGCCCCATTCAACTTCTGGGTCTCCAAATTGTCCACGTGGCCAGACCTAGCCTTTTATGCCTTGGAGGTGCTGGCCTGCCCGGCGGCCAGCGTTTTGTCTGAACGTGTATTCAGCACGGAAGGGGGCGTCATTACAGACAAACACAGCCGCCTGTCTACAGCCAATGTGGACAAGCTGACGTTCATAAAAATGAACCAGGCATGGATCCCACAGGACCTGTCCATCCCTTGTGCAGATTAGACATTAACTACCTCCCCTTAACAATATATTATTGTACTCCAGGGCACTTCCTCATTCAATCCTATTTTTATTTTCATTTTACTATTATATTGCGGGGCAACCCAAAGTTGAATGAACCTCTCCTCTGTCTGGGTGCCGGGGCCTAAAAATATCTGACAGTGGCCTGTTCCAGTGGTGGGTGACATGAAGCCTGATTCTCTGCTATGACATGAAGACTGATTCTCTGCTGACATGAAGCCTGAATCTCTGTTATGGGACCTCTCTCCTCTGCCTGGGTGCCTGGGCCTAAATATGTGACAGTGGCCTGTTCTAGTGGTGGGTGACGTGAAGCCTGATTCTCTGCTATGACATGAAGACTGATTCTCTGCTGAGATGAAGCCTGAATTTCTGTTATGGGACCTCTCTCCTCTGCCTGGGTGCCGGGGCCTAAAAATATCTGACAGTGGCCTGTTCCAGTAGTGGGTGACGTGAAGCCTGATTCTCTGTTATGACATGAAGACTGATTCTCTGCTGACATGAAGCCTGAATCTCTGTTATGGGACCTCTCTCCTCTGCCTGGGTGCCGGGGCCTAAAAATATCTGACAGTGGCCTGTTCCAGTGGTGGGTGATGTGAAGCTTGATTCTCTGCTATGACATGAAGACTGATTCTCTGCTGACATGATGCCTGAATCTCTGTTATGAGACCTCTCTCCTCTGCCTGAGTGCCTGGGCCTAAATATCTGACAATAGACTGTTCCAGTGTTGGGTGACGTAAAGCATCATTCTCTGCTAGGACATGCTGACTGATTCTCTGCTGACATGAAGCCAGATTCTCTGTTACGGGACCTCTCTCCTCTGCCTGGGTGCCTGGGCCTAAATATCTGACAATGGACTGTTCCAGTGTTGGGTGACGTAAAGCATAATTCTCTGCTATGACATGAAGACTGATTCTCTGCTGACATGAAGCCAGATTCTCTGTTACGGGACCTCTCTCCTCTGCCTGGGTGCCTGGGCCTAAATATCTGACAATGGACTGTTCCAGTGTTGGGTGACGTAAAGCATGATTCTCTGCTAGGACATGCAGACTGATTCTCTGCTGACATGAAGCCAGATTCTCTGTTACGGGACCTCTCTCCTCTGCCTGGGTGCCTGGGCCTAAATATCTGACAATGGACTGTTCCAGTGTTGGGTGACGTAAAGCATGATTCTCTGCTATGACATGAAGACTGATTCTCTGCTGACATGAAGCCAAATTCTCTGTTACGGGACCTCTCTCCTCTGCCTGGGTGCCTGGGCCTAAATATGTGACAGTGGCCTGTTCCAGTGGTGGGTGACGTGAAGCCTGATTCTCTGCTATGACATGAAGACTGATTCTCTGTTACGGGACCTCTCTCCTCTGCCTGGGTGCCTGGGCCTAAATATGTGACAGTGGCCTGTTCCAGTGGTGGGTGACGTGAAGCCTGATTCTCTGCTATGACATGAAGACTGATTCTCTGTTACGGGACCTCTCTCCTCTGCCTGGGTGCCTGGGCCTAAATATGTGACAGTGGCCTGTTCCAGTGGTGGGTGACGTGAAGCCTGATTCTCTGCTATGACATGAAGACTGATTCTCTGCTGACATGAAGCCTGAATCTCTGTTATGGGACCTCTCTCCTCTGCCTGGGTGCCGGGGCCTAAAAATATCTGACAGTGGCCTGTTCCAGTGGTGGGTGACGTGAAGCCTGATTCTCTGCTATGATATGAAGACTGATTCTCTGCTGACATGAAGCCAGATTCTCTGTTACAGGACCTCTCTCCTCTGTCTGGGTAACGGGGCCTAAAAATATCTGACAGTGGCCTGTTCCAGTGGTGGGTGACGTGAAGCCTGATTCTCTGCTATGACATGAAGACTGATTCTCTGCTGACATGAAGCCAGATTCTCTGTTACGGGACCTCTCTCCTCTGCCTGGGTGCCTGGGCCTAAATATCTGACAATGGACTGTTCCAGTGGTGGGTGACGTGAAGCCTGATTCTCTGCTATGACATGAAGACTGATTCTCTGCTGACATGAAGCCAGATTCTCTGTTACGGGACCTCTCTCCTCTGCCTGGGTGCCTGGGCCTAAATATCTGACAATGGACTGTTCCAGTGGTGGGTGACGTGAAGCCTGATTCTCTGCTATGACATGAAGACTGATTCTCTGCTGACATGAAGCCAGATTCTCTGTTACAGGACCTCTCTCCTCTGCCTGGGTGCCTGGGCCTAAATATCTGACAATGGACTGTTCCAGTGTTGGGTGACGTAAAGCATGATTCTCTGCTATGACATGCAGACTGATTCTCTGCTGACATGAAGCCAGATTCTCTGTTACGGGACCTCTCTCCTCTGCCTGGGTGCCTGGGCCTAAATATCTGACAATGGACTGTTCCAGTGTTGGGTGACTGGTACTATAACTCCCTCTTCAGTGCCACCAGTGAAGGAAATGATTTGACTTTGTTTGAAACCTGGACCATCACAAGCCCCTTTTCTGTACACGCAAGGCTGGATTATAAGTAGGGTAAATGGAGGAATTCCCCAGAGCCTCCTCACCCCTCATTTTATTACGTAATTTTTATACCACCAAGCGGCCAACATTGATCTGGAGCAGCATGGTGGCTTGGAGCCCTGAAATCCTTGGTTTGAATCTGACAAGGGCAAGATCTCCATGTTTGTCTTTGTTCCTCCCAAAAACATGCTAAATCCTCATGCACACAACTATGTCCATATGTTGGTCCACAAGCCATAGATCCAAAATATGGATACCTTCTGTGTGCATTTAGCATTTTTTTTGTATTATTGTCTGCAAATCGACTATTATAGGACATGTTCTATAATTTGCACAATGACCACGCGAATCCGCAACAAATATGGATGTGTGCATGCCCTCCTAGAAATGAATGGGTCATTTTGCTATCTGCACAAAACTTTGATAGTACATGGATGAAAAATACGGTCATGTGTATAGGAAAATTTGATTGTGAACCCATTTGGGGCACTCATTAGTCACAATAAATATCCAGTGCTGTAAAAATCTGTGTGTGATATAAGCAAAGGAAGTAAATAATAACCCTGCAAATTGAGTACTAACATTTCTGTAAAATAGATGCAGTTTGTCTATTTAAAGTCGAAATACAGACACAAACTCATGCGGTTATTGCACACACAATATTCTGAGTCCTTAGTTGGTGGCTTGGGAGAAACTTTTAGAATGTTGTTCAGCATCTCCTATTTTACAAAAGTACTTTACATTAAAACATTTTTGAAAAGTGTTCACATCCCCCAAGATCACCATTAGGCTATCCCCCCCCCCTCCCCCCTCAATTTAGCGTCTTGTTCTCACAGGAAAAAAACATCCTGAAACAAGGCCAGGTTAGTGAAGCAAATCCTGAGATGATCAGAGCGATAACAAAAAGAGAAAGAGAAAACTGTCTTTATCAGTCGCCTCATGTTCTGCAGCCTGCCCTTTATAGGAATGCATTTTTCATTGAAATAAATGAACAATGAGACCACAAAAGTAGAGGTGGAGGAGGGGATGGTATGATGCTGCATGTGAGATCACTGAGAAGCTAGTATTATACAGTATATGTTCATATTCTGTTATTTCATCTGCACTTTAGCTATTTTGTAGTAGCCTACATCTAAAAAAGCTGAAGAAAAAACATTTGACTGAGTCTTGACATCACCAGAATAACAGAGCCATGCCCCTGAAGATGCCATCAGCTCAACGCATTGTGCAGCTGGGCCTGGTAGTATTACAGTGTTTCCTGTAATTTTGATAGAATTGTTTTACTTTATCCTGTTGTCACTAGTATTAACTTTTGTTGGTACTTACCAGCTACTTCTTGTTTACTTATTAATTCTGTGCTGACCATTATATATATATATATATTTGCTACGACTGATCTATTTGTATTATAATGCTTGCCACAGTTCTAGCCATTCTTTTATAAAGATTACATTTTATATATGTTTTTGTTAGTTGGTGCTGTTTTTGTAGGTGTTATATAATATTAATATTAATACATCCAGACATATGATGTATGTGAGCGGCCACAGATTCCGTTGACAAAGGTCACTGGGTGACCGAAACATTCGGATACTATATGTGGCTTTATACAATATGAAAATTAGACTATATAGTATATGGAGCTTTTTGCACCATACACAGTTAGGGCTGTTTCACACGAGCGAGTCCATTGCGGAAATCACGCTCAGTGTGATCCTCCGCTCTGGACTTGCACGGCATTATCATGATTTATAATGCTATGTGTCTCTGCATGGCCTTTTTTCCACAGAATCATAGTGACATAAAGCTGTCAGTATGATTCTGTAGAAATAAGGTCAAGCAGAGGCACATAGCATTATAAATCATGATAATGCCGTGCGCTCCTGCAAGTCCAGAGCGGAGGATCACACTCACACACGGAGCGCGATTCCCGCAATGGACTTGCTCGTGTGAAACAGCCCTTAGGCTTCAGCACTGTGGCAGCCCGAAACAGCTTAATGGTGGGGGTGCTGGGTTTTGGGCCCCCTCTGATCTGATATTGATAAGCTATCCTGAGGGTAGTTAATCAATATCTATAGTCTGGAAAAACCCTTTAACTAAGAAAAAGCATATCTAGGCTGGAAGGTACAAATCCAACAGCAGTAGATAATAATAATGGAACAGCAGCCAGATTCCCATATAGCCTATCCCATGGGATATGGACATGTCCGACATGAGTATCATCTCTGAACAGATTCCTGTAGAGTAGAAATTTTAGCTCTCTATATAACATTAAGGGCCTATTCATACAACCGTATACTTCCCTGTTCATGTGCGCAACAGACTGCACACAGGCAGCAGACGGACCCATAAAAGTCAACAGTGCTATTCACATATCTGTTTTACAACAAAGACCAAGTGTCCCTGTCAATTAAGTCTGAGCAGGTCCTATCTTGGACCATATTTCAGGGAACATGGACATGGAGGCCATTGGAGACAATGATCTCCTGTGATCACCAGGTGTATGTCCTACATGGATATACAGACCTCAGTGCCATACTGCTGCTACACGGGTGATTTCTGTGTAAATTAGGCTGGCGGCCATATACATAAATTGTTCAACAGCTATCTTCTCTAACTCTCCCATAAGCATGCCTGCTCAGCTTGGTTAAATGGAAATGTTGCTAGTTCAATAGGGTTAGGGTGTGTGTAATAGGTAGTTACCAGAACCATGCATTGTTGCTTATCTACTCCCTAGCTCTCCTTAAGGGAGAATACTGCCTGTCTCAATGCTTAAATGGGTTATCCCATGGTCAGCATTTATCACCTATCAGACCACAGGGACCCTGCCATCCCAATGGTCATGACTGTCCTGTCTCGATGAAGTGGTAGCGTGTAATGTCGGTCCACAACATAATTCAGTTATGGGACTAATAGAGATAATAATCTGTCATTTATGCTAGAAAAGCATAAATAATGTTACCTTTATTCTATGGTATTGTCAGAGCCAGTGGTGTACATATATCTCATAGAATACAGTATTTCTCCCCAATCTCATAGGATATCCCATAGCAAAACTTAGTGTGCTCTCCCACCAATGAGTTGTATGATTTTTTTTTTAAGTTGAAGAAATTTTAAAAGTTGCACGCTGACTCCCACTTTACCCAACTTCTAAACTTCAGAACAAGTGATTCATAAATATGGTATTCCTTCTAAACACCATATTTCCCAATGTATTGAAATCAGAATAATGGGATAAAAAATAATGTACATGGTTAAATCACTACCTATGAAGCTCTAAATCTTCTGATTCCAGTTATATAGTGCACTGAACTAACCCAATTTGTAACTGCTGGAAAATGTTGTGAATCTATGATGATAACAGAACTTCAGTGCTGGGCCCCAAAGCAGTTGAGTGGTCTGCTTCCATGGTACAGTATAGTTGCCAACTGTCTTGATTTTCAGAGACAGTACTGGCAAATTCGGGCTGTCCTGGTCTGAAAATGGGCAAGGCTAACATAAACATCACCAATAGGTAGCGTTCCTGGGTGAGGGCGTTCCCCAGGGCGGGGCTTAGCTGCCCTGATTTTACCAACTAAAATGTTGGTAAATACAGGTAGGTACACCACTGGCTACAGCAATGCCAAGTATGCATACAGCGGTGTAGCTACTATGGAAGCAGGGGAAGCGAAAGGGGCCCAGGAGGAGGACAAATGGATTTATTTTCAGGGCCCAGAGAGTGGTGACCATGGTGCTCCTAGTCCTAACACTGGTATTACTCACTGCTCCCTGGTCTTCTTTTCTGGGTCCCTGCAGCGCACAGCTTCAGTAGGGTGCGTAGGAGCGACGCTGTGAGACATCAGGTCACAGTGTAGTGCTTGTCTAGCCACAGTGCTGCACAAAGAGCGGAGATGCCCGTAGGAGGAGTAGAGTATGAATGTTATGGAATATTATGCAATCCTAGCATTTTTATAACAGCATTAACTGTGTGGGTTAAATAACATGATAATGTTATAGTTCGGGGTTGTTATGAATGTGGTGATGCCAATTATGTGTGTTTTTTCATTTAGATTTTTTGACACAAAAAAGCATTAGGCAATTTTATTATGTTAATTTTTATTTCCAATAGGCTTCCATAGATCGCAGACCCAGTGGCCATTGTTAGGCCCTAGGCTGCTATCACAGTTCATCTGCACCCTGTAGTCATGATACAGGGTGGCTGATAGGTGGTAACAGTTCAACCGTCAAACCCCTAAGGAGCTGTGGTCACTACTGACCATGGCATCACTACCCACCACTATGTCAGTACTTGTGGCATGTAGTGAGTGAGCTGAGAGAAGTGGACTGGGGCAGCTGCATTGCATTGCTTTACACATCTTAATGGAGAGTGGTACATCCATTAGGACTGGGATTGGTGCAACTTATTTGATACCCTGATCTGGATGCTGGTAAACATCTGGGTTGTGGTATCAATAAAGGGCCTAATTTGGCACAGAGGCCATATATGACAATTTCAGAGCAAGTATCCTGTCAGATTGATGGGTGAGGAGGTTGATAACATGCATAGAAGTCCATGTAACACTACCCGCTGGGGTCATGTACAGTTACACAAGGACAGGAAGATCCATGTTGGCGGACATGATAACCAGATGAATGGAGGTACTGCTTCAATCTGTTCTATCTCAGGTTGTAAGGCAGGGATGTGAGCCAGGTCCAGAGTGAGATCTGCATGTAACACATCTCTAGCTACTATACAACCTGAGTCAGAGGTGTTAGTAGCAAGGAGGTATTTCATACCTCCTTGGCTACTGAAGGGAACATTTGGGGCAAGTAATGTAGCCTACCAGCTCTGGCCCCTGACTTTGAACTAGAACATGTAGGGACTTTTAAGCAACATTCTTGTAGTCCGAAACATGTTATTTCTTATTTAGCCCTCTAATTCCTGAATAGAAGGTTTTTGCAATATAAAGTTACTTTAAAAAATTTCTCCCTCGCTCACTATGCCCCCTACTGTTCTAAAAGGTGTGGCATGTAAACATTACCTCGACACTCAAGTCTGTAAATCCTCCGCCTTCCCTCACTGTGAGTGAGGTGTTCCCTGCTGTACTTCAGTCATACAGTATATTTGATAGGCATGCAACATTAAGTCTCTCTGTGTATGGGTATCCCGTACAGAACACAGATTGTGATGGATGCCAGTACAGGCCTGAGTGCTGCTGCAATGTCTAAAAAAGCTATGTATACCATGGTGAACCCTTTTAAGACTTAGTGGCATATAAAAGTTCAACCGTATCTGCCAAAGTTCAAAAAATATTTCTGTGAATTTTACATTCAGATTTTCCCATTGAAATAACTGCATCTCTGTGCAGCTTAGGTAGTATTAAAGGGGTATTCCGGTTAATTAAAGTTATCCCCTATCCACAGGATATATAAGTGAGGAAAAAAGAAACCAAAGAGTGAGGATGATGGAAAAGAAGGTTTCAAAAGCGCCAAGGAGACTACTGGGTGGTGAAAAAAGAAAGGAAGGTGAATGACCGTTCCCGAGGCAGCGCCCTTACATATACAGTGCACGACCGTGCACTGCAGGTGAATGCAGGTTGATGGAAAAAAAAGGAAAAAAATGTGTGTGCTAGAAGTTCCCCTAAGTAGCTTTGATGGTGGTCGAGGGAGGATAAGCACTGGGGTGCCAGGGGAGTGGTGGAATTACGAAAATCTTGTATTAAAATCTTATATTAAAATCTTATATTAAAAACTTATATTAAAAAGGAAAAAAGAAAAAAAATTATATGTACATATTTTCCTATAGAAATGAGTATGTGGTTGTAGATATTTAGATATTTAAAATTAGGAGTGAATAGTATTAAAACAGTATGATATTATAAAACTGGAAAATAGTATAATAAATATTTGCATAAATATAAGGCGGAGATGGGGGACTTACTTCACCAGGGAGGGAGGTATGGGATAAGCATATGACACCTATACCCTCCCCTCCCCCGCCGAGATCGCTTGATAAGGTGGTATGAACTCGCCTCCACGTCCCAGAAGAATGACACCAGGGTTCCAAGTGGAGAGTTCTTTAATGGTTAATAGCTCAACGCGTTTCGGAATATTTTACTTGCTCTTGAGAAAGGGGGATATATACCCCGAAACGCGTTGAGCTATTAACTATTAAAGAACTCTCCACTTGGAACCCTGGTGTCATTCTTCTGGGACGTGGAGGCGAGTTCATGCCACCTTATCCAGCAATCTCGGCGGGGGAGGGGAGGGTATAGGTGTCATATGCTTATCCTATACCTCCCTCCCTGGTGAAGTAAGTCCCCCATCTCCACCTTATATTTATGCAAATATTATAATATCATACTGTTTTAATACTATTCACTCCTGATTTTAAATATCTACAACCACATACTCATTTTTATATGAAAATATGTACATATAAATATTTTCTTTTCTTTTTTCCTTTTTTAATATAAGTTTTTAATATAAGATTTGAATACAAGATTTTCGTAATTCCACCACTCCCCTGGCGCCCCAGTGCTTATCCTCCCTCAACCACCATCAAAGCTACTTAGGGGGGAACTTCTAGCACACACATTTTTTTCCTTTTTCGCCCTCAACCTGCATCCACAGGATATGGCAGTGATGGCAAGCCTTTTAGAGACCGAGTTCCCAAACTGCAACCCAAAACCCACTTATTTATCACAAAGTGCCAACACGGCAATTTAACCTGAATACTGAAAAATACTGGCCAAGTTGAGATGTGGGTGCTTAACACAGGCCCCAGTAAAATAAATGCCCCCCTTGGTGCCTTAGTATTAAAAATGTCCCATTAGTGGCCCCCAGTATTAATAATGCCCCAGTAGAGCCTCCAGTAGTGGCCCCCAGTATTATGAATGTCCCATTAGTGACCCCCAGTATTAATAATGCCCCAGTAGTGGTCCCCAAGTATTATTAAGGCACCCATTAGTGGGCCCCAGTATTAAGAATGCCCCATTAGTTGTCCCCAGTATTAATAAGGCCCCATTAATGGCCCCCAGTAAAATGAAGGCCCCCAGTAAATGAATGCCCCATTGTTGCCCCTCTATTATTATTTTATTATTTTTCCTCCTTTAGTGGCTCCCAGTATTATTAATGCCCCCTTCCCCACTCTTCTTGTGCAAAAAAATTAAAAATAAAATTAAGGGTCACCTGTTTTTCACCAATATAACTAATAGCACTGCCCAATAGAGGATTGCATACACATCCCAAGCATACCTGTGTGCCCTTTGTGCCTTTATTCCATGTCCAGCTCCTAAGTGCCCAGCTCTACTGCTACAAGTGCTCAAAGCAAACCAGACTGAACAGGGGAGGGCTGTTTTAGTTGCTCATATCTTGGGATTGGTAGCCTGCTAGAAATATGAACCTGACCTTGTTTGAAAGCTGGCATACCAACCTTTCAAACAATACCAGAATCATAGCATTATATCCACTATATCAGAAGATATAGCCTTTAGAAATGGAGTCATGAGTGAAAGCTGTTTTTACTTTCACTTTCAGCTGGGAACTTAGGAGCTTTTTTCCAGCAGAATAATAGTGCTTTTCCTGGACATGGAAACAGACACAAAGTGCACACAGGTATGTTTGGGATGTGTATGCAATCTTCTGTAGTACAGTGCTCTTAGATATATTGGTAAAAAAGAGGTGACAGACTCCCTTTAAACTGATCCATTTCATCGCACAGTGGTGAACACGCCCTGCTCACTGGATACACAGGACAAGACCTGCGCTCTAGCGTGATGACGTTTTGCAGGTCCTGCTGCTTCCAGTCAATGCTGTGAAACGTCATCATGCAGGAGCACAGGTCCTGTCCTGCGCATCCAGTGAGCAGCCAGTGTTCCCAGTGGCGTGATCAGATGGATGAGGTGAGTTTTATTTATTTATGGCCACACTGAGCCACTTGCCCACAAAGAGTGCTCCGAGCGCCCCCTCTGGCATGTGTGCCATAGGTTCATCACCACTGAGGTAGGGGATAACTATCAGATCAGTTGAGGACCTGCCACTAGGACCCTCACCGATCACGAGAACTGGGGGCCCCGTACCCCCAGCAGGTCTCCTGAAATGACCGGATCGTCTAGTCGCACATGCATGCGGGAGCTCCCAAAGAAATTAATTGAGCACCCCCATGCATGTGCGTCGGGCCGCTCCAGTTATTTCAGCGATGCTGCAGGGGGTATGGGGTCACCGTTATCATGATCGGTGAGTGGTCTCAGCATTAGGACCCACAACAATCTGATAGTTACAGTATCCCCTATTCACATAACTTTAACCAACTGGAATACCCCTTTAATGATAACAATTTATTAGATTTTAGTGCTAGAAAAGTTTAATCATTCAATTTAACATAATTCAGGAACTAAAATTTCAAGCCATAGTAAATTTTAATAAAAAGTATACATTGCATCTTGTTAGCCTGCTGAAAATCCCTTTCCACTGATTCCCACTGCTACACTGAAGCTACTTGGAGACTTAGAGCAGAATTTTACTGTTGAGTGGTCAAGCGAAAAAAAGAATAATTGATTCTTATTGCATTTCTCGCATGGATATTTTAAATGTGACAGCTTAGGCTGGGTCCATATCACTTTTGCCCTACGTTTAACATATACGTTGGGAATAAAGGATGCAAAAGTGTAGTACATTGCGCTTTTCCATCCTGCAGAGTCCAGTAAAAATAAAGCATCCATGTACGTTTTTTTGACTATGGAACTCTATGGCGACGGATGCCACTGTACAGCATCCATCTGTTTAATGTATACAGTTTTTGTATATGTTAAACTTAGGGCAAAAATGTGATGTAAACCCAGCCTTAGATTTAAATTTTTGGCAAATATCCGTCCAGAAGAATGTCCATGTTATTAGCTGTCACATGACCCATCATAATGTAGTCCTTATTGGTAATCAATATGCCTATTTCCATTCTATCACTATTTGATTTAGTATGTTGAATATTCCCACAATAAGGGCTTATGCACATGAACATGTGCCACCTGTGCCCAGGGGCGGATTGGGAACTCATATGTGGTGAAGTGCCTTTTGGCCCTGCAAAAAAGCATAAAAGTGGCCCCATGTTGTAGGTGGGGCCAAAATGGTAGAAGGCAGGACCATGCCAAGTGGGCGGGGTCAGCAAACCATTGGGCGTGGTTCACCCAGCATACCTCCCGACTTCTGAAAAGCCAAAGGAGCGATAATAGGTGGAGTGTGCTTAGTGTGCCACAGCAAATTTATTTCCACTAAGCCATGCCACTAACTACGCTCTGCTCTATACCCCCTAGTGCCACCCAGTGTCACACAGTAGTTATGCCCTCTTTCTGCTCCTACCCAGTAGTTATACCCCTACACAGTAGTTATGACCTCCGTATAGTTCTGGTGCCACAATAATGTTGGCCCCTGTAGTTTTAAGAAATTAAAAAAACAAACAACAAAAGGTAATACTAAGTCTGTTGTGACTTCTATCCAGCCGCATGTTAGGAGAAGGGCTGGCAGCATGATAATTACATCACAGCAAGGCCACTGGTGACATTTACATCACATGTGACTGATATCAGCCGCTCCTGTTATAATGCTCCAGTACTGATATAACCTCCAGAGACATTACATCACATGTGACTGATATCAGCTGCTCCTCTTATAACGCTCCAGTACTGATATAACCTCCAGAGACATTACATCACATGTAACTGATATCAGCCGCTCCTCTTATAAAGCTCCAGTACTAATATAACCTCCAGAGACATTACATCACATGTAACTGATATCAGCCGCTCCTCTTATAAAGCTCCAGTACTAATATAACCTCCAGAGACATTACATATGTGACTGATATCAGCCGCTCCTCTTATAATGCTCCGGTACTGATATAACCTCTAGAGACATTACATCACATGTGACTGATATCAGCAGCTCCTGTTATAACGCTCCAGTACTGATATAACCTCCAGAGACATTACATCATATGTGACTGATATCAGCAGCTCCTGTTATATTATAATGCTCTAGTACTGATATAACCTCCAGAGACATTACATCACATGTGACTGATATCAGCTGCTCCTTTTATAACGCTCCAGTACTGATATAACCTCCAGAGATCAGATCTAGGGATGAGCGAATCGACTTCGGATGAAACATCCAAAGTCGATTTGCATGAAACTTCGTTCTAATATTTTACGGAGCAGGAGCTACAGTATTAGAATGTATAAATATTTTTTTAAAGAGATCGCCTATCCGGGAGAGATGTACCTTGGTACCTCTCCCAGAGTACTGCACAAATTGGAACAATCAAATAAAATAGGGGGGCAGTAACGTATATATAAAACATAACTTTTAATCAATCTAAATTAGAAAACACCACCTAACAAAAGACAGACAAAAACACACACCAAAGGGACCTAGCACTCGGCTCAAGGCACTAATCAAAAGCCAAATGCAGGGCCCGAGTGACGTGCGCACCTCTGGTCTGGCCCCCTAACATTTAAACACACGTGGCAATCCATTCGCTTGCTGCCAGATATGCTTACCAACGCGGGGACCTTTCAGCCTGCAGTGTCCCTGCATTCAGGAGTCTAGCCATACGCTCATCCCTGGAATTTTGTAGTAAGTGTATTCTCCTTTTTTATTTTGGTACTTTTGTTTGTTGATTTCCTGCATTAGGGTTCCTGACTGGTTCCTTCTATTTTCTATGTCATTGTCAGGAACCCCCAGAGCTTTTGCCATCTTGACAGCCTCCGCCCCGTGTCCCCTGATGATTCGTGGGGCTGATTTTTCAAATTGATGAAACGCGTTGGAATCCTTAGAGATTTAAGGCGTACCTTGGAGCATCCTATCTGGGTCCCTTGAAGCCCGCCTTATGTTAAGGGAATCAGGGCGTTTTTAGGGCCTTTAGATCAGGGTGAGGTTCCGGACGGGGCCGCCCCTTTCGGTGCGATGACTCCGTATTAGGAGGTCATCAGGAAATACCAGTTCAAGTAGGGCACAATAGGGACAGTACCCGATCCCCTTTTTCCAGCTTCACATCAAGATGTGCTTTGTGATTTCTAGACCTTGGAACTATCTTTACTGAACTGGCATCCCATCCATATTTCCGTGACGATACCCGACTGGACCGGTAATATCTACCTATTTTTACCAGTCTTTATTTTATATCCACGTAATGGTGGATACCTATGGTTGTCGTTGTGGTTATGGTCATTTTGTCCCACCAGCGGAACCTCTGTGCAATTCTGGCTTAGTGCCTTGAGCCGAGTGCTAGGTCCCTTTGGTGTGTGTTTTTGTCTGTTTGTCTTTTGTTAGGGGCCGTTTTCTTATTTAGATTGATTAAAAGTTATGTTTTATATACGTTACTGCCCCCCTATTTAATTTGATTATTAGAATGTATTGGCTCAAATGAGCCAAAGTTATTGCTTCGCCTAGTCTTGAGAGCAATAACTTCATAATCTAATTTGTGCTGTAAATTTTTTTTTCCTGAACTCGGGTTCGGTTCCAAGTGGTACCTTGGAACCGAACCCGACTTTGAGAAATGGTTTACTACAGTACAAATTAATTAATGAAGTTATTATGCGAAGTCTCGCAAAACTTCACGAAGCAGTAACTTTGGCTCATCGGAGCCAATACATTCTAATACTGTATTGAGCTCCTGCTCCATACAGAATTGGAACAAAGTTTTATGCAAATCGACTTTGGATGTTTCCACCGAAGTCGATTCGCTCATCCCTAATTACACCGTATGTGACTTATATCAGCCGCTCCTCTTATAACGTTCCAGCACTGATATAACCTCCAGAGATAGCTACATCATATGTGGTGAAGTGCCTTTTGCGCTGTGGCATTAGAATAATTCTGATATCTCTGACTTTTAGTCTAACCAAACTGTCTATTACTCTGTAATTCCTCTAGCGCCGTTCTATGGAAACAGTAGGTTTAAAGAGCACACCAAATGCTTCAAATAACTTCTTTATTAACTTCAACTTTTCTTCATATTTAACACTGCCGCCTCCGCAGCAGATAGTCCATGTACATAACACGTGTTGAAAAGATATCACAAAATGGCGGTTAGCATAAGATGGTGGTTCAACTGTTCAATCTTGTCATTCAACATAAAATAGTGGATATATTTCTCTCGAGTATCTGTACTCTCACTTTAAGTTATTTAAGCATTTTATGAGCTCTCTGAGAGGTATATCTGAGGTCTAACGAATAGTTCACTTGCAGTATGCAGTTAGCAGTGACTATTTGCAGATTGGTTGAGTATGATCTGGTATGGTTGTATGCAATTTGGATTGCAATATGTTTGTATGGTATTTGTAGTAGTTCACAGTCTGCAACTTTAGCTTTCAATTTGTATTTGTACTTTGCAATTGAATTTGTATGGTTGCAATTGTAGTTTGGTGGAACTGTAAGTAAACACATATATATCTAGTTTAGTATACAGTTCTAAACACAATACTAACAATATGAACATTATATAACTGTTTTAAATACCTATATTGGCCTCTTGTTCCCATAAAACTCAGCTCTCAGTGGAGTGAATGTCTCTTCAGCTCCTGTCTCTGGTAAATAATGAATCTAGCAGCAGTAGCTGGGGGAATTCCCAGACAGGCTGTCTGTGATTGGTGAAAACTTTTGCTGTATGAGAAGCTGGCTGTGATTGGTCTTGACTTCTGCCCAGTAACAACAGATTAACACTATGCTTTCTCTTGTTTCTGCTGTGTCACTGAGTTTACCTTACATTACAAAATGAATCTTAAAGGCATATTATCTTTTTCTGCTTCTGTGAACACAAAATATAACAGTAATATGACATGCAAAACATGATGTCACTGCTTTATAAACATAGGAACTGTAGCCTTAAGGCTATTGGCAGGTTTAGCTGTATACACATATAAGCTATACTAGCAACCTAGGACAGGTCTTAGCTGGACAGCTACAATGAGGGGCTGGGAAAATTTGAAATACCACTGATTAGTGTGTGTGTGTGTGGTGGGGGGTGTCACTGGGAGATATAACATTTTACAAGCTCTGTATAAAGTATAAGGGAGATATTCAGTGGGAAGAGGTCTGTGAGGGTCTGTAACAACAGGGGGGATACAAGCAGTGTCTGGAGTAGGGCCCACCAGTAAAATGTATTTTGGGGGTGCACCATACGGATACATTCAAATATGACCTGCTCACACAGCAGCAAGATGCCACCAGATGATTGGTTATAGGGGTCCCTGCAGTAACTTTGAGAAGGTAGGTCCTGGGGAAAAGAGGATACTGGCTAGCTGTCCTCTATACCTAGAAGTCATCTCAGCTCTGATTGTGTCTATAATAATAAACTGGGGAGATTAAGTTTTTTATATGAACATAGGCTGGTTGAGGTACTGTACATTGAATATATATATGTATAAAGTGCAGTAAATCTACTGTGTTATGTGCCACTTGTATAGGGGGTGGAAGACTAGGGGCTCACCTTGCTCAGGGGCCCATCGGGGGATTCACCTGTACCCCTGTGGGCCAGTCCAAGTCTAGACTCTGCTAACTTCCCTCCCACAGTAAATTACCCCAGTGCTGCTGTGTGGAGTAGGAGGACTAGTGAGAGGACTGTACATTATACTGGAGGCACATTATACACAGGGGGTCAGAAGGTGCAACGTCTCCATTATCTCCTGCTGCTGCCTCAGCTCACCTGACTCTTCCCCCTCCTGACACATGAAGGAATATCACACTGCAGAGAGAAGGGGGAGGGGCCTGTGTGCTCATGTGAGGTCGGTGAAGTTTACTTTGCAGAAAGGAACAGGCCCTGCAAGGTATTGTGCTGTCCCTTTCACCAAAGTAAAATTAAATGCAGTCCAGCACCTGATAACAGTGGGTGGTGGTAGCTGTGAGACAGCCCTTGCTTCCTTGCATCCTGGCCCCTGACAGCATAGTAACTGCCCTGCTGGTGGCCCTGGCTGCGCTGACACTTCATACAATATGATAGAGGATGGGCCTGCTGTTTGAGCAGTGTGTGATATCGCAAGCCACCTGCCCTTCTGCACTCTCTCACTCAAGAAAGTGGAAAACCGCACTGCTTGATACACCTCCTCCCTTCTTGGTACGGGTTACAAAAGGCACGGGGAAGGATCTGCAAGGGGTATACCAGAGGATCCCTCCTCTCTCCAACACTCCTGTGGGTAATTCAAGGTTGCAACAATAGTGAAGCGCAGACTGCCACCGTCACGTGCCAAGATTTATTGTACTTACAATTTATCTCTGATAAAACGCATAAAACAATGGTATGCACACTTCGGTATCGCCAAATTGCACGTGACAATGGCAGTCTGGGCTTCACTATTGTTGCGACCTTTAATTACCCACAGGAGTGTTGGAGGGAGGAGGGATCCTTGGGTATACCCCTTGCAGATTCTTCCTCATGCCTTTTTTAACCCGTACCAAGAACTGAGGAGGTGTATCAAGCAGCGCGGTTTTCCACTTTCTTGATTTACTTGCTTCTGTGATCTTCCCACATCGCATTGAAAACCTGCAGCGCAAGATTACAGATACGTATACTAGTGACTTTTTTACTGCACTCTCTCACTATCTACTTTGATAGAGAGAGCACAGCAGTTTGCAATGTCACATCAGGCACAGAGGCTCTGTGATGAGTATTCGCGGTGGGCTGCCAAAGACAATAACTGTGTGAACAGTGAGGCTGGGTGCAGCCAACCCACTGCACAGTAAAAGGCAAGCGGCCCACTGGGAATCTTCCCGGTGGAGTGAATGGCCAATCTGCCCCTGCCCATGCTGTGTATTGGGGACTGCAAGTTTGCAGAGGATGAAAACCTCACTGGGCTTCGGCGCATGCCCAGTGAAGCATGACTGAGGCTGATGCCCTCAGTTGAACCGGAAGAGCACAGGCACATGGAGGCAAATTACCCCTTTCAGACTTAATAACTAAACCATAGTAATTAATAAAATAACGACATGACACCTTGTTTTGGAATAAAAATGGCCGCAATGCTTTATTAAGGGTAAATAAATTAATAAATAATTAAAACTTCAAATTCATTAAATATATAACCATTAAAAACTCCAATAATTACCAAAATCCACTCAGCAATAGCTGAGTGATACAGCCCGTCTAATGTAGCAAAGCGACATAAAGCATAAGAATAGGGAGCAAGGGCGGGGCGACGATCCGGTCTTGATGAAACTGACCCAGAAGCGCCGCCGAAACCCTCTTTTTAAAGGACCATACTTTCCCGCCTTTGGCATCCACACCAATCAGCTGTCTGGAAATCTCCCTCAGCAACCAGCTGCACCAATCAGAGAAGAACCCTGCTTGTCATCCAAGGCTCAGGGGCTCAGGTGAGACCGGATAAAACCAGCTGATTCTAAGAGAAACTTTACCACTTGATGTAAAATAAAAGAGCGGGAAAAGCATCAAGAAGGGGGGGGGGGGGTGGAGAGAGAAAAGAGAGCAAAAACCATACACAAAACACAAACATTTATGGTGTCATTGCCCCCATGTGTCCCCCAAGTGAAACGCTCTGGGGGGCCTGAACATTCTCTTGGCTGATCATCAACTCATGTATAATGTCCCTGTTAGGTCAGAGGTCCATGCCTGCGTCCTCTGCAGGCTGCTGTCTCCAGTTAGAGCACATGCATGGTCACCTGTGGCCTCTTAAAGGGCTAGTGCGTGCATCTGCGAATTCCTACCCAGCCAACGGCTGGGGGTCCCTGGCTATATAAAGCCCTGTGACCAGCAAGGTGTTTGGAATACTTGTGCTTTAGTGATTCTCTTGCGTTATCCAGCCTGTGTTCCTGCCGTGTAACCATCCTGCTCGTGTACTTTCTCCTAGCCTGTCTGTCTATGTTACAGTCTTGGTTCCTGCCTGCCTTGTTCCTGCATCCATCACTACCTCACTCGCAAGCTCTCCTAGTTCTCCAGTTCTGTGTTGCCATTATCTGCAGTTCCAGTTTTAGAGACTGTCCAGACAGCTTCTGCGATTGTGGTGCATTTTCCCTGCATCTCAGGCATCCAGCCAAGTTTCCTACAGTCAAGTTCTGACAAAAAACACATAATCTGTCACAAGTGGTAGGGATAAGTGCAGCCCTGAGCTCCGCCCACACTGCTATCCCTACCTACTTGCACGATCCGACCTAACCGACAGAGCACAACTGGACGGCAGTCCCTAGATTAAGTACGTGCAGAGGCTTACAGGGAGGGAACAAAGTGGAGAAAACAAGAGGCAAAGACAAAATCGTAAACTTCCAGGCTGGGTTCAAACCAAACAAGCAATAACACACAGTAGACAAAAACAGGACAAAATGGAAGTCGAGGTCAAGTACCAGGAGGTCACGTCAATACACAGGGATAATGCAGAATGGAGGTCAAATAGAAACTGAGGTCAGAAGCCAGGAGATCACATCAGTACAAAGTGATAACACGAGATCAGGAGTCAAACACAAGCGGAGGTCAAGTTGCCTGTTAAATAGGCCAGACTGAATGGCCAGCGTCACATGACCCTGCTTTAGCCCCAGCCACTACTCTGAGTGCCGACTCATCACCGTCGGCACTCAGTCCTGCCCCTGCTCGTTGCCTAGGGGATGGAGGCCGCCGGCCACGCTGAGGAAGCATGCGCTGCCGGGTCCTCCCCCTCCCTTGTTGCCAGGGAGACGAGGACGCCGCCCACATCCGATGCCCGCTCCTCCTCCCTCTCTGGCGGTGCTGCAAGGAGGTAGCGCACCGCCGGCTCCCTGTTACATAATCAGTATGTGTGTTAAGCAGCACCCATTTTGTCTACCTCTTTCATATATCTTTGAATTAAGTTTCTTTAAATCTGTTTTTCAACATTCATATATTCACATATCATTTATAAAGAACTTTGATTCCGCTGAGCAAATAGGGAACTGCTGAAATAGCAAGACATTATGAAATGTAGAAAAGGATCTTTTTGCAATATTTTGAACCATGTGCTTGTATGTAATGTCTAGATGTATTTTTCCATTATACCATTATGTTTCTGATTGGTTGTTTTAATAAATGCTTCTAATTGGTTGTATTGAAATTAGTTTGTAAGGTGGGTTGACCGCACAGGCTATAAAGAGTTGCACAGGCTACGCCTGGCAGAGAATCCATTACACAGCAAAGTCATCTGAGACTTTGATTCTTAGGCCGGGCGACTTCCCTTGACACAGGGGAAGACCATTAACCATTTTGAATCCCAGCGAGGCGTAGGCCCCTAGTTTTGGACTTGTTTTAAATTGCAGCGACACAGGGAAGCACTAGAATAACACCCTCAAGGTTTATCACAAAGCCAAACCAGTTAGTTGGCACCGTGGGTCCACACTCACTGATCAGTGACAGTCCCAGAGAGGGAATGAGAGTTTTTATGACACTCTCTTGGTTGTTCTTCAGCCCATGTAAAATGTCCCTGAGAGTATATTTTCTGTGCATGGATTAGGGCCTCACAGGGACAGATACCAATCTAAGTATGTGATGATATGTTATCACATACTATATAAACAATAAAATTACGCCTAGTAATTACCACCAAAGGAAACACATAAATGTAATGTCTTTATGAGCCTGTTCACATGGTGTCTTTTGCTGCTGGAATTTCAGTGCGGATTCTGCACCAAAATTCTGGTAAAGTCCACATGGTTTTAAAGCTGCTACTATGTCCTTTCTTGGTGTGGTATCTGGACAGACACTACTGGGAGCCACATCAGGCGTCCATTCATGGTTTAGCTTCATTCAGTGGGGCTAAACTGCAAGCGGGTTCTCAGCATTTACAGTGAAAAATCATGGCAGAAACTGCAACGATTTCTGCTTTGGAGAATATTGTTGCTAAGATGGGGTTCTTTCCCCTTGGTTTCTCTTAATATTTGGCAGCTATGTTGTGGTGCTAGGAGTTATTCCACGTTTAGCTCTTTTTCAATCTATGATCGTCTGCCCATGGTGATAGTCTGCTGGTATACACCTTCTGTACTTCCCTGGTAGCAGTCCTACTAGGTGTTTTCTGCTAACTGAATAGTTTTTTGTCTTTTTTTTTGCAGCTGGCACCATTTGTCTTAATGAGCATGTATAACTCAATGGCTTAATTTTTAGTTTTACCTAAAGTGACCCCTTACTGTAGTAATTTGATGTTGATGCTTGCATACACAGTCATTATTGATTTAGGGTATATCATAAAGACTACTATGCCAGTAGTTGACTAAATAAGATAAATAATATACCATCATGTCAATGGCCTGACCCGGACACAGGCCTCTCATCCAGTTAAGCCAGTATTCTCTGCTCTGCACTGATGAGGGGCAATCACCCTGAAACGGCTGTCTGCAGATGAGGTGCTGGCTTATTTATTATCCAAGTCATGTCTCAATTAACATCTTATTTAACCCCTTCAGGACCGGGCTCATTTTCACCTTAAGGACCAGGCCATTTTTTGGAAATCTGACCAGTGTCACTTTAAGTGCTAATAACTTTAAAACGCTTTGACTTATCCAGGCCATTCTGAGATTGTTTTTTCGTCACATATTGTACTTCATGACACTGGTAAAATGAAGTAAAAAAAATTTGGAAAAATTTGCAAATTTCAAAGTTTCAGTTTCTCTACTTCTGTAATACATAGTAATACCCCAAAAAATTGTGATGACTTTACATTCCCCATATGTCTACTTCATGCTTGAATTATTTTGGGAATGATATTTTATTTTTTGGGGATGTTATAAGGCTTAGAAGTTTAGAAGCAAATCTTGAAATTTTTCAGAAATTTACAAAAACTCAATTTTTAGGGACCAGTTCAGGTCTGAAGTCACTTTGCAAGGCTTACATGATAGAAACCACCCAAAAATGACCCCATCTAAGAAACTGCACCCCTCAAGGTATTCAAAACTGATTTTACATACGTCATTAACCCTTTAGGTGTTGCACAAGAGTTATTGGCAAATGGAGATGAAATTTGAGAATTTCATTTTTTTGCCTAATTTTCAATTTTAACCCATTTTTTCCACTAACAAAGCAAGGGTTAACAGCCAAACAAGACTGTATCTTTATTGCCCTGACTCTGCTGTTCACAGAAACACCCCATATGTGGCCGTAAACTACTGTATGGCCACACAGCGGGGCGTAGAGTGAAAGGTGCGCCGTTTGGTTTTTGGAGGGCTAATTTTGCTGGACTGTTTTTTTTACACCATGTCCCATTTGAAGCCCCCCTGATGCACCCCTAGAGTAGAAACTCCATAAAAGTGACCCCATCTAAGAAACTACACCCCTCAAGGTATTCAAAACTGATTTTACAAACTTTGCACAAGATTTAATGGAAAATAGAGACACAATTTCAAAATTTCAAATTTTTGGCAGATTTTTCATTTTAATATTTTTTTTCCAGTTACAAAGCAAGGGTTAACAGCCAAACAAAATTCATTATTTATGGCCCTGATTCTGTAGTTTACAGAAACACCCCATATGTGGTCGTAAACCACTGTACGGGCACACGACAGGGCGCAGAAGGAAAGGAATGCCATACGGTTTTTGGAAGGCAGGTTTTGCTGGACTGTTTTTAGTATAGATCTGTTCAGCACCATGGACAGCAGGACGCCTGAGAGGCGTCCTGTTGCCATGGGAACCTTCCCCGTCTGCTCAGTACTGGTCAGAACTGCGCAGACGGGGAAGGGTAAGCACAGGGCTGAGGGGGGCTCTCTGGGGGCTCTCTCCCTCTGACATCGGGGGGCTGCAAAGGCACAGCAGCCCCCCGATGGGAGAGGGAGGGAGCTCCCTGCGCTGTTAACCTTTTCCATACAGCGGTCCGTACGGACCGCTGTATGGAAAGGGTTAAACGGCTGACATCGCATCGCAGATGTCAGCCGTTTATACCAGGGTGCCAGCAATGTGCTGGCACCCTGGTATACCCACTAGACGCCAACGATGATTCAAGGGGAGGCGGGCGGGGGATCGCGATCCCGCCTGCCGCACCGCCCGCCTCCCGCACCTTACCGCACCTCCGCACCGCCTGCGACACCCCCCCTGCACCACCCGCCCACATAATATTATTCAGGGGTGCAGGGGGGGTGAAAAATATTTATTTTAGACATACTAAAGTTTCTGATTCCCGCGGTCAGGGACCGCGGGGATCAGAAACCGCAGAAAGCGCTACAAACCGCAGGTCTGAATTGACCTGCGGTTTGCAGCGATCGCCGACATGGGGGGGTCACAGGACCCCCTCGGCATTGACCCAAGGTGCCCGGCTGTGTGTGACAGCCGGGATCTCAGCGCTGTCACCATGTCTGCAGACATGGTGACAGTTTATGCCATGACGTGTATACTCATCATGGCGCGCTAAGTAGCAGTGCGCCATGACGAGAATACTCGTCATAGGTCGGGAGTATTTTTACACTATCTCCTTCTCTGATCGCTTCCCTGACAGGAATTGGGGCGATCAGAGAAGGAGAAGCACATAGTCCTTCCCTAACCCCCCCTTACCTGCCCCGATGCGCTGTGATTGGTCCCTCTTCAGTAATGGACCAATCACAGCGATCGTGGGCGGGTCAGAGCTACAATACAGCTCCTGCCGGCTTCTCTGGTTGCCTAGCAACCCCAGCACGCCGGCTTCACTGAAGCTTCAGCGCTTCGCTCCCTGCGCTGACAGTGAAAGCCGATCACGTACATGCACGTGGGGATGCGGTGAGGCACCACATTCCCCCACGTACATGTACGTGATGTTGCGTGAAGGGGTTAAAGAGCTGAACATTGACTTATAGGATAGCTGCCTTACATCTGGTGGCATTAGAGGCAGAGCTTGTTAAGAGCTCATTTGCATCCCTTCCCTCCCAGAATTCCAGAGGAGCAAGAATGGCCTATAAGTCTCCTCACACTGATCAAGGTGCTCTCTCCCTAAGGAGAGTTAGTTTCCCCCTGAAATGGCCTGAACAACATGTTACTTCAACAGCCTCTGCAAAAACAGCAATCTTTTTTTTTTAAACCTATTTATCAGTTTTGTATGCAATACATCTGTGAAAAGTGGACCATACATAGATGTCATATATGTGCTGTCTATGGTCTTCACAGACCCATTGAATATAATAGGCACATTCAGTCTGCAAAATGCATCCTTCCATTTTTTCCTGTTGTACAACGGTCCATGAAAAAAGTGGTCAATTAAATACACATTAAGTATTCAATGGATCTCTGCATGGAGAACATGGTCACCACTTGGACGTGATTCACTGATGTGTGAATAAGCCGTTACTTTTTAGTTTAGAAATTACATTGTTAAACAATATAATTTTCCTATTGTTTTTAAATATATTTATACTTTATAGACCACATTACATTATCTAAAAAGCACAAAAAAAGATTTGTAATTCTTAATGCTTTCTAATCTCCCTGGTTCCTTTTGGTATAACACTTATTTCAACAGCTCAAATAGCTAATAAGGTTTTGTGGACAATAAAATTCTTCATCTGCTAAATATTCTCAGATCACTGTATATCTCACAATCACATTACTACTAGTACTATTTTACATGAATATTTTATTAATTTTAAAAATCCTTTTGTCTGTTATCTGTTTTATAATCCTCTTACTTCCCCACAGTTATTTTACAGTTTTATTCATGTATAATAATCCTCTTACAATGAAACATCTTCATATGGAATATGTAAAGGTTTCCAACATCAACATTTTGTAGGCCATCTCATGCTGTTTTGAACATTATTATGATCTTATGGAGAAACAATGCGGCCAGCTGTCATTTGTTATGATTATCAGGAACAATTCAGCTTTTTTATGTTCTGAAGTTCAACCTTTTAAAGACTTTTTTTTTAAATGGAAGCTCAATCCAATCCAGAAAATGTGGGTTACTTTCAATCCCTCACCTGTTACACCATGTCTATTTCCCCCTTTAAAATCAATCAGAGGGAGCAGAGCTTTCCATGTTACCTGGCATTGGTAAAATAATTCTTTAGATAATGGGTCTCCACTGTTAGGCCTACAGTTAGGCCATACACAGATGGGCAGGTTCAATGCAAGAAACTCTCTGTGAGTGGCAGTGTGAGCTCCCGTTCTGAACTCTGCTCCTCTGACAGGATTGGGCAGCATTATGATGATTGCTGATAGAGACCTGGTTCTTCTGAATTACACTGACTACATTGTGTCAGGGTAATTCAATAAATTCTACTGTAGGTCTCACAGGGACACACAGCATTATAAATCATTATTATACTGTGTAATCCTGTCAGAGGAGCAGAACGGGAACTCACACTGCCACAGGCAGCGAGTTTCTCACATTGAACTCATTCATGTGTTCCTGGCCTAAACTGGAGAGTTAAAGGGAATTTGTCATCTGTAATACCCCAGAGTGGCATAAGCACCTCTTTTGGGCCCCCATTATCTTTATTGGTGCATCATGTGTCATCATATGTGTTTAATATCATATCATACAAAATGTGTATGTATATTTCCTCATAAACTACTGTTGACATGTAATGTGCCTGGTTCACCAGCAGATGGTGGCAGACTTAGTTTCCCTGGAGAGGAACCTTGTAGTTCCATTCCAGCCCTCTCTAGAGAGAGAGGAGTTTAGTTACTGAAGGTCAGTATAGCCTACCCCTCCTGGGGAGAGGTTGTGTGTCTAGCTTTCCCCCTGCTTGGGGAAGCAGCAGGCCTCGTCCCTGCCGGACAGGCCCTGCCTGTGAGTTCTACATGGTCGCATGTCACCTCCTGGGCTTGCATTGCCTAAAGCCAAGTTAAGTAAGCTTGAAGCCAGGAAGAAGTTCCTAGGATTACAGTAAGAGACAGACTACAGATAAGCTAAGTTCCAGCAGAAGAGAAAAAGTTCCTTTTTAACCCAGCGACCTTGCAGAGCTGAGAGAGTACAGATGTAGCAGAGCTGAGAGTGTTTGCCTGCCAAAACTAATGCCAAAACCTGCTGATGACCAAGATAAAGGTCGAAGATTGTTCTCTGATGCAAGTTTATGCCAAGTAAAGATGTGTTCAACGTTACTACAAGTCTGGACTCCATTTATTCTACTTCCTTCATCATCCAAGTTAATCACCCCTTTTATTCACTGCTTCGTCTAACCACGTCTGGGATCCAAGGATATCCAGGTAGGAGCACTGTGACACGTGCATACAACACCTTCAGAGAGATTCTAGGTCACTTTACACCACTCTGGCAATCCTACACCTGGGCACCAACACTACCATCTACAAAGGGGACTCCATGTCCTTGTTGCTTAAATACAACTGGCGTCACGACTACTTGCTCTGTAAGAGGGACATATATTGTAAAAACCTCCTAAGGGGCAAGGGATACCACAGACGTCCGGCCTACGGGCGTTGCATATCAGAAAATAACCTATTGTTTAAATCAAGTTTTTATGTTAAACATATTTTTAAAGTTTTTCCCGTGATGTTATTTTTAATTTTCCATGTTGCTATCTATAAAACATTGTAAAATCCTGCATTTTTCGTACAAACCACTAAGCCTAATAATAGTCACCATTTCTTGGTTTGTACAGATCACATTTCAGCAGTCATCTTTTTATCATCACAGGCAGAATTACAATAAAAGATCTCACCTATATACAGTTGCAAGAAAAAGTATGTGAACCCTTTGGAATGATATGGATTTCTGCACAAATTGGTCATAAAATGTGATCTGATCTTCATCTAAGTCACAACATTAGACAATCACAATCTGCTTAATCTAATAACACACAAAGAATTAAATGTTACCATGTTTTTATTGAACACACCATGTAAACATTCACAGTGCAGGTGGAAAAAGTATGTGAATCCCTAGACTAATGACATCTCCAATAGCTAATCGGAGTGAAGTGTCAGCCAAATGGAGTACAATCAATGAGATGAGATTGGAGGTGTTGGTTACAGCTGCCTTGCCCTATAAAAAACACACACCAGTTCTAGGTTTGCTTTTCACAAGAAGCATTGCCTGATGTGAATGATGCCCTGCACAAAAGAGCTCTCAGAAGACCTATGATTAAGAATTGTTGACTTGCATAAAGCTGGAAAGGGTTATAAAAGTATCTCCAAAAGCCTTGCTGTTCATCAGTCCATGGTAAGACAAATTGTCTATAAATGGAGAAAGTTCAGCACTGCTGCTACTCTCCCTAGGAGTGGCCGTCCTGTAAAGATGACTGCAAGAGCACAGCGCAGACTGCTCAATGAGGTGAAGAAGAATCATAGAATGCCAGCTAAAAACGTACAAAAGTCTCTGGCATATGCTAACATCCCTGTTAGCGAATCTACGATACGTAAAACACTAAACTAGAATGGATTCATGGGAAGATACCACAGAGGATGCCACTGCTGTCCAAAAAAAACATTGCTACATGTTTACAGTTTGCACAAGAGCACCTGGATGCTCCACAGCAGTACTGGCAAAATATTATGTGGACAGATGAAACCAAAGTTGAGTTGTTTGGAAGAAACACACAACACTATGTATGGAGAAAAAGAAGCAAAGCACTCCAACATCAAAACCTCATCCCAACTGTGAAGTATGGTGGTGGGGGCATCATGGTTTGGGGCTGCTTTGCTGCGTCAGGGCGTGGACGGATTGCAATCATCGAAGGAAAAATTAATTCCCAATTTTATCAAGAGATTTTGCAGGAGAACTTAAGGCCATCTGTCCACCAGCTGAAGCATAACAGAAGATGGGTGTTGTAACAGGATAATGACCCAAAGCATAGAAATAAATCAACAACAGAATGGCTTAAACAGAAGAAAATACGCCTTCTGGAGTGGCCCAGTCAGAGTCCTGACCTCAATCAGGTTGAGATGCTGTGTCATGACCTCAAGAAAGCAATTCACACCAGACATCCCAAGAATATTGCTGAACTTAAACAGTTCTGTAAAGAGGAATGGTCAAGAATTACTCCTGACCGTTGTGCACGTCTGATCTGCAACTACAGGAAACGTTTGGTTGAAGTTATTGCTGCCAAAGGAGGTTCAACCAGTTATTAAATCCAAGGGTTCACATACTTTTTCCACCTGCACTGTGAATGTTTACATGGTGTGTTCAATAAAAACATGGTAACATTTAATTCTTTGTGTGTTATTAGTTTAAGCAGACTGTGATTGTCTATTGTTGTGACTTAGATGAAGATCAGATCACATTTTATGACCAATTTGTGCAGAAATCCATATCATTCCAAAGGGTTCACATACTTTTTCTTGCAACTGTAGATAATACATAATCCACAGTTCACAATAGGTGATTGTCACAGTTAATCTACTCCTTCCTTGTACAATAACCTTTGCATAAGTCACCCATAAAATTCTCTCTTAGAAGTCCCACCAGTCTTTTGTCAGGAATTTACCGTGCCTTGTTGCTGTGCAGGCTGTTCCAGGAGGGTTGCCATTCTGACTAGCCAATCAGGTCCCTGGTTCAGTGTCCTAATCCCAGAACTAGATGGGGGATTTGAGTCAGACGCTGACAAGCAGTGAGTGCCTGACTTAAAGGGCATCTGTCAGCAGATTTGTGCCTATGAAACTGGCTGACCTGTTACATGTGCACTTGGCAGCTGAAGGCATCTGTGTTAGTCCCATGTTCATATGTGCCTGCATTGCTGAGTGAAAATGAGCCTCTAGGAGTAACAGGGATGTTGCTGTTACACCTAAAGGATCTGCTCTCTCTGCAACTGCTACTTCTTCTCCACTTTGATTCCCAGGGCCAGGCAGTGAAATTGTCATCACATCTGACCCTGTCAATCAAAGTGCAGAGGGTGTGGTACTTAGCTTGCTGCATTTTCAAAGTGCTGCTTTTATAAGTGCATTGGAGATATTTTGGAGACTAACTTAGACTAACTTAGAGCTTTTCCACTGTAGCAGAACTTCAGCTGTGTTTCTGGTGGATACTCAGACACTGCTTCCAAACAGGTGAGGAATTTGTTAGACAGGTTCTCACTATTGTCTGATTGCAAATGAGCATAGGGTGATTAAGGTGTTAAATTTGTTGTTTGGGGAGGAGCTTTTGTGGGAGTGTGTGTATATATAGCCACATAGTATTAGCTTGCCGCATTTTCAAAGTGCTGCTTTTATAAGTGCATTGGAGATATTCAGGAGATACTCAGGAGGTAATCTGGAGGTGGATACAATCTAAAAAAGTAAGATTTGTTTGTTTAAAATCTTTCCCCTCTTTAAAATGGCAGACCTGGTTCTGTGCAGGAATTGTGCTTTTATTTCAGGTTCCACTCTTCGGAGGTTTGGATACTGTCTGATCTGTAGACAGCTCTCCATAATGCAGCAGGAAATAGCATTTTTGAAATCTGAGATTTGTAAATTAACTGTTAAACAAACTCAGGCTGGGAACGTTGCAATGCCACTGCCACAGAGGCCCTCTAGAAATGGAAGATGGATTACTGCAGGTTCTGGTAGACCGAGAGTTGTGGATAGAAGACAAGTCCCAGAGTCTGTGGCTCTCCATAATTCATTTGCAGCACTTTCAGAGCGCAAGAGCAACATGGAGGATGGCTCAGGCACAGTGGGTGAGGAACAATCATCTCCCGTGCCTAAAGTATGCAAGACTGCAGCCAAAGACAAAAAGGAGAAGGTGAGAACTGTACAAGAAAGATGGTTTGCATCTTTCTCTCATGGGAATGAATGTCCTCAGTGAACAGTTCCAAGTATTTGCTAAGGAGCATTTAAACTAGGAAAGGGGGGGCAAAAGGGTGATAATCTAGCAGTCCGACTGCCCCCCAGAACAATGCCAGAAGATGCCAGTAGCACAGAGGTTAAGAAATGATGAGCTCATAGAAACATAGAAACATAGAATGTGTCGGCAGATAAGAAACATTTGGCCCATCTAGTCTGCCCAATATACTAAATACTATGGATAGCCCCTGGCCCTATCTTATATGAAGGATGGCCTTATGCCTATCCCATGCATGCTTAAACTCCTCCACTGTATTTGCAGCTGCCACTTCTGCAGGAAGGCTATTCCATGCATCCACTACTCTCTCAGTAAAGTAATACTTCCTGATATTACTTTTAAACCTTTGCCCCTCTAATTTAAAACTATGTCCTCTTGTAGCAGTTTTTCTTCTTTTAAATATTCTTTCCTCTTTTACCTTGTTGATTCCCTTTATGTATTTAGCTCAGAGTCTTGTCTACAAATGCTCGCAGTTTAGGGAATAAGGTCAATGAACTTGAGTCTATAATGGCACCTGAGAATATAGATTTAGTGGCTGTTACTGAGACATGGTTCAATGGGAGTAATGACTGGGATATAACAATACCAGGGTTCTCTCTATATAGGAAAGACAGAGAAAGCAAGAAAGGGGGAAGGGTAGCCCTGTATGTGAAAGATAGCATAAAATCTAATTTAATACAAGTTAGCAAGACCAATTTAGAGTCAGTTTGGGTTACCTTGCAGCTTGATAATCATAAGGTAACTCGTGTAGGTGTGATATACAGTCAGGTCATAAATAAATTGGGACTTCGACACAATTCTAAGATTTTTGGCTCTATACACCACCACAATGGATTTGAAATGAAACAAATTAGGTGTGCTTTAACTGCAGACTGTCAGCTTTAATTTGAGGGTATTTACATCCAAATCAGGTGAACGGTGTAGGAATTACAACAGTTTCCATATGTGCTTCCCACTTGTTAAGGGACCAAAAGTAATGGGACAGAATAATAATCATAAATCAAACTTTCACTTTTTAATACTTGGTTGCAAATCCTTTGCAGTCAATTACAGTCTGAAGTCTGGAACGCATAGACATCATCAGACCCTGGGTTTCATCCCTGGTGATGCTCTGCCAGGCCTCTACTGCAACTGTCTTCAGTTCCTGCTTGTTCTTGGGGCATTTTCCCTTCAGTTTTGTCTTCAGCAAGTGAAATGCATGCTCAATCGGATTCAGGTCAGGTGATTGACTTGGCCATTGCATAACATTCCACTTCTTTCCCTTAAAAACCTCTTTGGTTGCTTTTGCAGTATGCTTTGGGTCATTGTCCATCTGCACTGTGAAGCGCCGTCCAATGAGTTCTGAAGCATTTGGCTGAATATGAGCAAATAATATTGCCCGAAAAACTTCAGAATTCATCCTGCTGCTTTTGTCATCATCAATAAATACAAGAGAACCAGTTCCATTGGTAGCTATACATGCCCACGCCATGACACTACCACCACCATGCTTCACTGATGAGGTGGTATGCTTTGGATCATGAGCAGTTCTTTTCCTACTCCATACTCTTCTCTTCCCATCACTCTGGTACAAGTTGATCTTGGTCTCATCTGTCCATAGGATGTTGTTCCAGAAATGTGAAGGCTTTTTTTTAGATGTCGTTTGGCAAACTCTAATCTGGCCTTCCTGTTTTTTCACGCTGGTGAAGTCTTCTCTTGATTGTTGACTTTGACACACATACACCTACCTCCTGGAGAGTGTTCTTGATCTGGCCAACTGTTGTAAAGGGTGTTTTCTTCACCAGGGAAAGAATTCTTCGGTTATCTACCACAGTTGTTTTCCGTGGTCTTCCGGGTCTTTTGGTGTTGCTGAGCTCACCGGTGCGTTCCTTTTTTTTTAAGAATGTTCCAAACAGTTGTTTCTGCCACGCCTAATGTTTTTGCTATCTCTCTGATGGGTTTGTTGGTTTTTTTCAGCCTAATGACGGCTTGCTTCACTGATAGTGACAGCTCTTTGGATCTCATCTTGAGAGTTGACAGCAACAGATTCCAAATGCAAATAGCACACTTGAAATAAACTCTGGACATTTCAACTGCTCATTATAATTGGGATAATGAGGGAATAACACACACCTGGCCATGGAACAGCTGAGAAGCCAATTGTCCCATTACTTTTGGGTCCTTAACAAGTGGGAGGCACATATGCAAACTGTTGTAATTTCTACACCGTTAAACTGATTTAGATGTAAATGCCCTCAAATTAAAGCTGACAGTCTGCAGTTAAAGCACATCTTGTTAGTTTCATTTCAAATCCATTGTGGTGGTGTATAGAGCCAAAAATGTTAGAATTGTGTTGATGTCCCAATATTTATGGACCTGACTGTATAGACCACCTAGCCAATTCAAAGAATTAGATGATCTACTAGTTGAGGAAATAGCTAAAATGACATTGAAAGGGGAAGTTATCATTATGGGAGACTTTAATCTTCCTGATGTAAACTGGAAAACCAAAATAGCTAGTTCTGCCAGGAGTATAGATATTCTAAATTCCCTACTTGGATTATCTCTACAGCAAGTAGTTGACTAGCCAACCCAGAAGGAGGCCATTTTAGATTTAGTATTCACAAATTGCAATTTGGTATCTGATATTACTGTAGGGGAAAGCTTGGGATCTAGTGATCACCAGTCAGTGTGGTTTACTATAAGTACAGTGACTGAGTCACACCACACAAAAACAAAAGTTTTAGATTTTAGAAAAACGGACTTTTCTAAAATTAGATTAGTGGTATATGAGTCCCTATCAGATTGGAACAGTTTCAATGGAGTCCAGGAGAAATGGGACTACTTAAAAGGGGCACTATTGAAGGCAACAGATAATAGCATTTGGCTTGTCAGTAAAAGCAAAAAAAGGAAGAGACCACTGTGGTACTCAGCAGAAGTGGGCAAAATCATTAAAAACAAAAAGATAGCATTTAGTAATTATAAAAAAAAAAACTGAGGATGAATCTTTTGATGCATATGTCTTTACAGAGGAAGAGGTTCTAAGTCAGCTGTCTAAAATGAATACAAATAAGTCACAGGGGCCTGGTGGGATACTCCCAAAGCTATTAAAAGAGCTTAGCGGTGAACTAGCAAAACCATTAACAGATTTATTTTACAGGAGTCGTCCCAGAAGATTGGTAATTAGCAAATGTTGTGCCCATTCACAAGAAAGGTAGTAGGGAGGAATCGGGCAACTATAGGCCAGTAAGCCTGACATCAATAGTGGGGAAATTAATGGAAACCATACTTAAGGAGAGGATTGTGGAACATCTATAATCCCATGGATTGAAAAATGAAAAACAGCATGGGTTTACTTCAGGGAGATTATGTCAAACTAATCTTATTGATTTTTTTGATTGCGTGACTAAAATAATAGATGGCGGAGGTGCAGTAAACATCACTTATCTAGACTTTAGTAAGACTTTTGATACTGTCCCACATAGAAGACCAAGAAAAATCCAGCTTCCAAGATGCAAAAGGTGGAATCTTTATTATGCGTTTAAAATCCAATGCAGGACATCACAGGTTACAGTAACGCGTTTCAGACCGCAAGTAAATCAGGGTCCTTCATCATGTCCCACATAGAAGGCTAATCAATAAATTAGAGTCTTTGTGCATGGACTCCCATATTGTTGAATGGATTAGGCAGTGGCTGAGGGACAGACAACAGAGGGTTGTAGTCAATGGAGTATATTCAGACCATGGTCTTGTTACCAGTGGGGTACCTCAGGGATCTGTTCTGGGACCTATATTGTTTAATATCTTTATTAGCGAAATTGCAGAAGGCCTCGATGGTAAGGTGTGTCTTTTTGCTGATGACACAAAGATTTGTAACAGGGTTGATGTTCCTGGAGGGATACACCAAATGGAAAAGGATTTAGGAAAACTAGAGGAATGGTCAAAAATCTGGCAACTAAAATTCAATGTTGATAAGTGCAAGATAATGCACATGGGGCGTAAAAACCCAAAAGCAGAATATAAAATCAGTGATACAGTCCTAACCTCAGTATCTGAGGAAAGGGATTTAGGGGTCATTATTTCAGAAGACTTAAAGGTAGGCAGACAATGTCATAGAGCAGCAGGAAATGCTAGCAGAATGCTTGGGTGTATAGGGAGAGGCATTACCAGTAGAAAGAGGGAGGTGCTCATGCCGCTCTACAGAGCACTAGTGAGACCTCATTTGGAGTATTGTGCGCAGTACTGGAGACCATATCTCCAGAAGGATATTAATACTTTGGAGAGAGTTCAGAGAAGAGCTACTAAACTAGTACATGGATTGCAGGATAAAACTTACCAGGAAAGATTAAAGGACCTTAACATGTATAGCTTGGAAGAAAGACGAGACAGAGGGGATATGATAGAAACTTTTAAATACATAAAGGGAATCAACAAGGTAAAAGAGGAGAGAATATTTAAAAGAAGAAAAACTGCTACAAGAGGACATAGTTTTAAATTAGAGGGGCAAAGGTTTAAAAGTAATATCAGGAAGTATTACTTTACTGAGAGAGTAGTGGACGCATGGAATAGCCTTCCTGCAGAAGTGGTAGCTGCAAATACAGTGAAGGAGTTTAGGCATGCATGGGATAGGCATAAGGCCATCCTTCATATAAGATAGGGCCAAGGGCTATTCATAGTATTCAGTATATTGGGCAGACTAGATGGGCAAAATGGTTCTGATCTGCCGACACATTCTATGTTTCTATGTTACTTGCAGAAAGAGAAGAGCCTCTAGGTTTAACAATGTCGCCCCCGTTTCTCCCAGAGACTTATTTGTATACATTAAAAACATCATTTTTCTCAGCAATGCGGGCAGATATGAACATGGGACCAACACAGATGCCTTCAGCTGCTAAGTGCACATGTAACAGGTCAGCCAGTTTCATAGGTACAAATCTGCTGACAGATGCCCTTTAAATCCACCTGAGATTGGGACGCCAAGCCAGGGACCTGATTGGCAACTAATTTAGAGTATTAAATTCCTTATAATGGAGGTGTAAGTATGGCGGGCTGGCCCTGTTTAAGGGTCATTTACATGGGTTGATGAGTGACTGAATAAATGATCAATAGCCTGTATAAAGATGTCCACTGATTAGCCTCACTTGCCATTGCTCGAATTGTTTATGTGGACAAAAAAAATAATTGTTTGTTGGCAGCACATCTTCTCATGTAAACTGTATTAACAATTATTCTTCACCTGACAGTTTGCATACTTATGACTGAAGCATTTAAACGGAAGCTAAACAAGCGCCAATTGACCTGCTTTATCTTTGATTAGTGCTTGTCATTTACTTGTGTGGACACATGTCGATGAAACTCTGCCCAACCTGGATGACCAATAGTCACACGATTTTGGGGGTAAGACCTCAGCTTTACCTGTAAAATTGTGCAGCCATTGGCGCCCATGGGTGGATGGACTTTTTACACATGCGCAGGCGGCAGCCGGAGTTTATAAACTAGGCCACAGCCTCCTAACTTGCCACCTCACCCATAATTATTCATTTTCTTCCCCATTCCTGCCTACAATTACTTTTCTATATAAAATTTACAATACACCCGGTATTCTTGTGGAAACAAATATACATTCTTCCCCCCTCAGTTCAAGGTAATCTATGAATTAACCTTCTATATTCTGCGTTTGTCACGCAGCCCTAGCCCCATAGAAGTTAATGGGGTTTCAGGGAAAAACGCATTGTATCCGCAAGCAAGTGCGGATGCGATGAGTTTTTCACTGATGGTTGCTAAGAGATGTTGTTTGTAACCTTCAGTTTTTCATCACTCGCGTGGAAAATGCATCAAAACGCATTGCACTCGCGCGGAAAAAAACTGAACAACTGAAAGCAATCGCAGACAAAACTGACTGAACTTGCTTGCAAAATGGTGCGAGTTTCAATGAATCCGTCACATTCGTGTGAAAAAGGCCTAACTTTTTTATTTTTTTGTCTGTATAGCTGTATGAGGGCTTGTTTTTGCTTTTTGCGGGAACAGTTGTAGTTTTTAATGGTACCATTTTGGGGTACACATAACTTTCTGATTAACTTTTATTAACTCTTTCTGGGAAGGAGATGGGAAAAACAGCAATTCTGCCACTGTGTTTTTACGTTATAAATTTTACGGTGTTTCAGTATAAATACTATAATTCTCTGGGTCAGTGCAAATACATATCATTTTTTCTTTACGTTTTCCTACTTTTTTGCAATAAAACCTTTTTTTTTTAAAGGAAAAAAATGTTTTTGCATCGCTGCTTCCCAAGACCCATAACTTTTTTATTTTTCTTTCTATGGAGTTGTTTGAGGGCTTGATTTTTGCGGGACGACTTGTATTTTTTATTGGTATAATTTTGGAGTAAATTATGCTTTTTGATCGCTTGTTATCAAGTTGTTTTTGGTGGCAACTAAGAATAAATTAGCAATCCTGTCTTTTTTTTTTACGGCGTTCACCGTAGAGGATAATTTACGTGATATTTATGTAGTCCGGGTCATTACGGCAACGGCAATACCAAACATATGGGGGGAAAAAAAAGCGTATTTTTTTATGTTTTTTTTTCTTTTTTTAACCACTTTATAGTCCCACTAAGGGGTCTATAACAGACAGTATTTTGATTGCTTTTAAAATGCAATGCACTATCCCTATAGTGCATTGCATTTTAATGGAAATGCTATTCTGACATTAACCAGCAGGCTGGAAATTATTCAAGGCTGGTCCTACTTAAGACCTTAGCCTGCCTTCACACACACCGGCACCCCGCAATCATATTTGTGGGGTGCCAATGGGAGACAGAGGGAGTCCACTCCCTCCGTCAGCACTTTACATGCAGCGGGTGCCATTTCCAGCGGCATGTAAAGTGTTAAACAGCCCGGATTGGCACTCCTGCGGGCATCCGTGCAGCGATTAGACTGTGCTGCCGTAAAAAAGCAGCGGGGGCTTCCGGTTCCGGTGCCGACATGACAAGCGGCAAGTGAGCTGAGCTCCGGCTACCCTCACCTATATCCTCGGCAAATCCCTGCTGAATCGACTATTAGCTGGGCGATTATACCCGCTATCACCACACAGGGTCCTATGGATCAATTTGTCAGCACTATGGGGAGCAGATCAAAGGCTAAAGCACAGTTGAAAGGTGGAAAAGTGGACGCTTAGAATTCAAAGATGGCGGAGGGAGAGAGCGCGCCTCCAGAAGACATCACACTCACACAGACTGCTCCAGACTCTCCTGGCTCCGCGTCTGGTGAGACTCATCCACATATTGATTATATTAAGCTGGCATTGGAGGTAGCGAACCGCATCTTACCAGACCTGCAGGAGTCTCTGACGACCACAGTGTCGGCCTCCTTCACTGCTCTGCAAGGAGAAGTGGCGCGAATGTCTGAGCGCATGGACATATACGATAACAGAGAGATTGACATCTCCAGCGCCCAAGGGCAACTAAAATATCTCATGGCTGAGAACAAACGGCTCTGGGACAAAGTGGACGATTTGGAAAATCGCTCAAGACGCATTAATATGCGAATTGTGGGTCTGTCCGAAAGTATACCTGCCAAAGATTTACACATGATATGTGAGCGGGAGATACCAAAAGCATTGGGTCTCCCTCAAGCCTGCAAGGTCGAGCGTGCTCACAGGGTGGGCCCGCTGAAACAACCCAATCATGCACGAAATCCCGAATCAGGGCAACGGATGCAACCCAGGCCCAGGCAGGTTATTGTGAAATACCTCGATTATGCCGATAAGGCGGAGATATTGCGCCATTATAAAGCTAAATCTTCAGCCTTAGAAGTACGCCATCAGAAACTTCTCTTGTTCAGTGACTTTTCAGCGGAGGTGACCAGACGCCGGAAGGCTTTTTCCCCCTTGTGTACTTCACTACACAATTGGAATATAAAATTCATCCTGATGTATCCCGCCACGCTGAAAATATTTCGTCCAGATGGGTCCTTCAATACATTCACAGATCCAGCAGAAGCAGAGGCCTCTCAAGCATTGGCAGATGGGGAACACAGCGTAATGCCTGATCGAGATAAGAAACGTCCATCGTCTCCAACACTGCCACCAGAAGAAGCGAAGACAGAAACCAAGACAGAAAACAAAGAGGACTTTCGCGTTCACGAAAGGACACTTGATAGCTTTGCATCCAATGGAGGGCAAGTAATCTGTTTGCCGTTTAAATAAGCTTTGTTAGCAGGTGTCGAAACACATCCGATTGTAGCCAGCTACATGCAATCAGGATCCATATTATGCAATGTTCGGACACGAGCTTCACTTCTTTGTCTTTTCCCCTTTTCTTTTCTTTTCTTTTCATTTTATTACATATTATAGCCTGATATATCTCTGATTATTATATGTGGGGGCTTTACACTGTGATAGCTTTGGGACTTCCCTCAACTATCTTGTCAATGCCTACATGATCTGATGTTATGTTGGGAAGAAGCGAAGCACGAAACTATGATTTAAGTTGGCCACTTTTGGCCCTATGTTCAGTTATACTCATTCGTTGGAGCTTTGAGGTTAAAGCACATGTCCGACAAAACACTGATACAGGATTAATCCCCATTGATGTTTTATCCCGTAGATCCCTAAATGTACAAGGTACTCTGAATGGGTCTAACTTAGATGTATCCCCGTTAAGATATTTTAAATGGTACAAGTAGTATCATGGAATGTCAAGGGGCTTAGATCCCCCCAGAAACGGTCAATGATATTACGTCACCTAGCTAGGTTGCATGCAGATATAGTGCTCCTCCAGGAGACACACTTGGAGGAGAAAGATTTCTCCAGAATGAGAAAGTTTTGGGTAGGAGAAGTATATGGCTCCTCATCGTTAGGTCGTAAGGCGGGAGTGTTAAGTCGTAAGGCGAGAGAAAACATACCATACTCTGTGGTCTCTTGCTCTAAAGACGATGAGGGGAGAATGGTACATCTGATACTCCAACATCAAGGGAAGCAAATGAGCTTATACAATTTGTATGTGCCAAATGAGACAAATGATCTCTTCTTCAAGAAGGTGACAACCTCCTTAATAGCAGACACAATACAAGATAAAATAGTTGGGGGTGACATGAATGCGGTCGCAGATGAAATAGAAGATTGTAAACCAGATGACAAACACGCACGTTCTGCAAAACGACCCACCACTGTCCTCGGTGACTTTATGGCGGCAACTCAGTTAATCGATATATGGAGAATGTGTAATCCAGAGGGAAGGGAGTTTACTTTTTACTCCCAACCCCACAGATCCTGGTCTCGCATAGATTACTTGCTGATCACTCGCTCAGTGTTCAACAGCGCACTTTTACAAGCATGGTAATAAGGCAGGTAAACTTCTAGCTAATCTAGCGAGAGGCTTGAAGCCAGGATCCCACATCTTAGCCCTGCGAGATACTAAGGGTATAATACAACATAATCCGATAGTTTTATTTAATACATATATAAAAGAATAAAAAGATAAAATATACACTGGCACTGGATAATTGTTAGATGATTTCACAGAATATTGTGCTAATCTTGCAATGGTATCATGAATCTACAAACATCCAATGATCAATAACGGTCCGTATTTTGTAAAACAACCGCTGTAGGAAAAAGGAATCATAAATGTTCACATGTAGGTTTTACATGTAGGTTCCTAGGAGGAAGAGAAAATGGAAGTCCTTTTTGGTTCTGTCCTAAGTGTGGACAGACAGTGCGAGATGGTATTCGCTAGAGTAAAGTCAATGTTATATTGTAAATGACTGTCTCTTTTCCATATAGATATTGCTGAGCGATTAACAGTCACATACGCCTGGTGATCACCCACTATGTGGGCTTACCTTCCCTTCGTCCCGGTCAATCGATCAGGTTCCTCGGGGCTCGCTGGAATTATGGTATTAAGAGATCCAAATTGGAGATCAGAATATGACCCATCTGTGAGAACTACAGTGCACTGTAAGTTCCAACTCAGCCGCTACAACGAACAGCCGAGCCTGAGCAAACCACTGAATACCATCCTATTTGCCGATACGTCATTTCCGGAGCGACAAATCTTTCCTCCAAATCCACGTGGGACGCTGACAGCGCAACAGCCGGGACGCCGGCTTCCAGCGAGCCCCGAGGAACCTGATCGATTGACCGGCACGAAGGGAAGGTAAGCCCACATAGTGGGTGATCACCAGGCGTATCTGACTGTTAATCGCTCAGCAATATCTATGGAAAAGAGACAGTCATTTACAATATAACATTGACTTTACTCTAGCGAATACCATCTCGCACTGTCTGTCCACACTTAGGACAGAACCAAAAAGGACTTCCATTTTCTCTTCCTCCTAGGAACCTACATGTAAAACCTACATGTGAACATTTATGATTCCTTTTTCCTACAGCGGTTGTTTTACAAAATACGGACCGTTATTGATCATTGGATGTTTGTAGATTCATGATACCATTGCAAGATTAGCACAATATTGTGTGAAATCATCTAACAATTATCCAGTGCCAGTGTATATTTTATCTTTTTATTCTTTTATATATGTATTAAATAAAGCATTGTGATTTACAACTATCCACATGGTCCCGTGTGTTGAGAGTGCCGGTCTTTCAGTTATATACGTTTTTTTGCATTTGTGAAGGGTGAATCATTATAGACCAGAGCACCTCTTTCTTGGTTGTGAGAGGGTGAGCTATTTCCCTTTTTCTATCATGATCCGATAGTTGTTAGCAATATATTAAAAGATTATTCTGCCTCCCTTTACGCGAGAGACGAGTCCCAGACTGATTCAGACGTCTCCTGGCCCGAAAGTATGGACATCCCACAGTTGTCTATAGAAGATTTAAGCAGTCTCAATGCACCGATATCCAATTTGGAAGTTCAAACAGCAATAGCGGGTCTGACACTGGGAAAGGCCCCTGGCCCGGACGGCTATACGGGGGAGTTTTATAAAATATTGGGAGACAGAGTGGCAACACTCCTTACCCCACTCTACAATCAATACTTAACAGGCACCCCTCTCCCCCAGGAGTCAAAAGTGGCATACATAAAGGTTTTACCTAAAAAAGATAAAGACCCTTATCAAGCGGCGTCATTCCGACCCATATCCCTAATAGATGTCGATATCAAATTGATATAGAAAATTATGGCAGAGAGATTGGGTATCATTATGCCCAAATTAATAGCCAACCGGCAAGTGGGGTTCATAAAGGGCAGATCTGCAGTCACAAATATGAGACGTGTCCTAGCAGTGCTAGATGAAGTCAAAATGAGACCAAATCTCCACCCATCTCCAGCTCTTCTTAGCATCGATGCTGAAAAAGCTTTTGACAATGTGAGCTGGAGATGGCTGGAAAAAGTTCTTGACAAACTGGGATTGCAGGGACAATTTAGAAACTTCATTTCTGTCCTTTATGATACGTTAATGGCAAAAATCAGCACACCTGGTTTCCTATCTCATCGCTTTGAGCTAGTTAAAGGGACTAGACAAGGCTGTCCCTTGTCACCTTTACTATTTAACTTAACTCTTGAACCTCTGTCGCGATTTTTAATGTCCACACCAGATGTAGAAGGGATAAAAATAGGCGCTTCGGAAATAAAACATACCCTATTAGCGGATGACCTTTTAGTTTTCCTTGAAAACCCACAGAGGGACCTAAAGTCCATTTTACAACACCTACAAAACTTTGGTAAATGGTCGGGATTTAAGATCAACATGGATAAGAGCGAAATATTACTCCTTAAAAATAAACAACAATATAACTCGATGCTGACGCAGACCATTCCGGTTAAAGTTACCTCCACAAGCATAAAATATCTAGGAATTAATATAGGACAAACCCCTGAGTCACTATATAACCTAAACTATCCACCACTGATCAAAAAGATATTAAGAGAGATTGACAAGTGGAATAATCTGCCATTGTCCTTGATGGGGCGTAGTCATCTGCTAAAGATGATCAGTTTTGCAAGATTGTTATATCCAATGCAAATGATTCCAATATTGATCAAGCACTCAGACGTGCAGTCTTTAGAAATGGCCTTTCGATATTTTATATGGAGGGGAAAAAAGTCGAGAATAGCTCTCAGTAAACTCCAACTTCCGAGAGAGGGGGGCGGCCTGAACTTTCCGGATCTGCGTAAATATAATCTAGCGAGCCTTCTTCGACACTGCATCGACTGGGTGTCTAAATCCAATCACTACTCCAACCTAAACATAGAAACACAATTGGCAAGTCCATGGTCACTAACGGCCTTACTGCATACTAAATTTGCCCAAATACCCTCTCAATTAAAAGGTAGTGTCTTATTGAAGGACACGATAGCCACATGGAAAACGATCCGTAGGGAATATGGCCTCCCTTTCTCTCTATCAAAACACATGCCATTTTGGCATCACTCAGATTTCACTCCGGGGATGAATAATCCGCAGTTCGCACTCTGGAAATCTAAGGTGATTAATGTGGTTGGTGACATATGGAACAAAACGGAAAATAGATATTTTTAATTCCCGGAGCTTTGCTCTACGTTTGGTCTCGCCTCCAGCCACTTCCTGGCATATAATCAAATAACCGGATTTCTCAATGGCAGGGTCCGTGATCTCTCCAGGGAATTCCCCTCAAACAAATTTGACAAGATGTGTAACACACGAGATGTTGACCTATCACTTTCAGAGATCACTAGCCTGTTGAGAGACAACACGCTAAAGGCCTCATCAAGTAAAATAGGAAAGTCCTGGGAGAGATCACTCGGAATTTCTAATATCCAGGAGGGTATGCTAAGGGGGTGGATGGCCGTGAGACAGGCAGTACCGAATGAGGTTTGGAGAGAAACTCAATACAAGATAATGCATAAAGCCATATATGGCTTCTATGGCTCACGTAATACCACAAGCAGTAACCACCGAACCACCGAAGTAGTTGCCCGAAATGTTACGAATCAAATACAGATTTGTATCACGGTTTCTGGACTTGTCCAAGGGTGGGGGAGTTTTGGGAGTCTTTTATCCAGTGGCACGGTGGAGTCATGAAAAAGGATTCACCTCTATCACTCGAGTCAATTCTACTGCATTATAAGCCTGACAATGGTAGCCTGGCACAGGCCACTCATGTTACCATCCTAGCAGCCAAACGTTGTCTTTTGCGCCATTGGCTCCAACCATGCGTTCCAAAAATAAAAGAGATCCTAGATCAGGTGAAGGGATGCGTTAGGATGGAATTCTTAGGGGCTGAATATAAGAAGGAAAAGTTAGTAGGTGGGCTTATGAAAAAATGGAGGTACATCATTCCACGAGTGTTCAATAGAGACGAGTTACAAGATCTGATTCGTCCTTATCGTCTGACTTCATGGTATCTGAGAGAACAGCTTAAAGGCACATTAGGTGATCTGGGAGAAAGCAATGTTAACATCTGATTGGAAAGACGTTATGAGGGATAGGAGAGGGAAGTTGGTACAAGAATATCTAGACATGTGCAAATTTTGTTTTGTCTATGTTTATGTTTACGTATTCTATATCATGTTTTACTGCCTTTTGTTTCTATGGTGATATCTTTTTCACACTCAAGCATATCAATGTATAGAAACAGCTATTTTTGACATTGTAAACCCTTTGTGAAAATGCATGTCAAATGTGATTATGTCATCATTTTATGAAACAATAAAATTGTGTTTTAAAAATAAAATAAAAAAAGCAGCGGCCCAGCCTAAGGGCTGGGTGGTCACTAAGGGGTTACATTTTTTTCCATCTTCCCACTACAGAGGAGAGCAGTACAAATGTCTTGTGAAGTTGTGTAGAGAGAATATTAATTATTCTGCTTGATTCTGCTCCTTAACTCCTTAGTGAACAACCTGGTTTTAGCCTTACTGACTGAGCATTTTTCTTGCTTTTTTCATCGTCGTGTGCCAAGAGCTAGAACTTTTTTATTTTTCCATCTATATAGCTGTATGAGGGCTTGTTTTTTTGCGCAAAAATTTGTAGTTTTTAATGGCGGAAATATCAAACATATGGGGAAGATTATTTTAGCAATTTGTTTCAATTTAAAATTTTTCTTTTATGGCATTTGTTTTATTTAACCACCTCCCGACCGCCTAACGCAGGGATGCGTCCTGCGGGCGGTCGGGTTATTCCTCTTGGACGCATCGGCTCGTCATCTCGCGAGACGCTCGATTTCCTGTGAACGTGCGCACACAGGAGCGCGCGTTCACAGGATCGGAAGGTAAACGAGCTGATCTACAGCCTGCCAGCGGCGATCATTCGCTGGCAGGCTGTAGATGCCATTTTTTAACCCCTGAAAGGTATATCAGACGCTGTTTTGTTAACAGCATCTGATATACCTGCTACCTGGTCCTCTGGTGGTCCCTTTTGCTTGGATCGACCACCAGAGGACACAGGCAGCTCTGTAAAGTAACACCAATCACCACACTGCACTACACCCCCCTGTCACTTATTAACCCCTTATTAACCCCTGATCACCCCATATAGACTCCCTGATCACCCCCCTGTCATTGATCACCCCCCTGTAAGGCTCCATTCAGACGTCCGTATGTGTTTTGCGGATCCGCGGATCCGCAAAACACGGACACGGCAATGTGCTTTCCGCATTTTGCGGATCTGCACATTGCCAGAACTATATAGAAAATGCCTTTTCTTGTCCGCAATTGCGGACAAGAATAGGACATGTTCTATAGGCTCTACAAAAAACGCAGTGTTCGCCCGATCAGGCCTGATCTTGTGCGCAGACTTAGGTTCAGTCCGCCCCACCGCAGTGACAGAATTTTTTGTTTTTCTGATCACTGCAAAAACACCGTAAAATCGCTGCGGCGCTATAAAGATAACTTTTGAGGGGCATGGCGAGTTCATAGAAGATTTATTATTTTTGGCACAAGTTAGCAGAAATTGATTATTTTTATTTATTTATTTATTTTTTTCTTACAAAGTCTCATATTCCACTAAATTGTGACAAAAAATAAAATCTCACATGAACTCACCATACCCCTCACGGAATCCAAATGCGTAAAAATTTTTAGACATTTATATTCCAGACTTCTTCTCACGCTTTAGGTCCCCTAAAATGCCAGGGCAGTATAAATACCCCACATGTGACCCCATTTTGGAAAGAAGACACCCCAAGGTATTTCGTGAGGGGCATGGCGAGTTCATGCAAAATTTAATTTTTTGTCACAAGTTAGTGGAATATGAGACTTTGTAAGAGAAAAAAAATCATTTTCCGCTAACTTGTGCCAAAAAAAAAATATTCTAGGAACTCGCCATGCCCCTCATGTAATACCTTGGGGTGTCTTCTTTCCAAAATGGGGTCACTTGTGGGGTATTTATACTGCCCTGGCATTTTAGGGGACCTAAAGCGTGAGAAGTAGTTTGGAATCCAAATGCGTAAAAAATGTCCTGTGAAATCGTAAAGATTCTCATTGGAATTTGAGCCCCTTTGCGCACCTAGGCTGCAAAAAAGTGTCACACATGTGGTATCGCCGTACTCAGGAGAAGTAGGGCAATGTGTTTTGGGGTGTATTTTTACATATAGCCATGCTGGGTGAGAGAAATATCTCTGTAAAAGACAACTTTTTCCATTTTTTTTATACAAAGTTGTCATTTTACAGAGATATTTCTCTCACCCAGCATGGGTATATGTAAAAATACACCCCAAAACACATTTCCCTACTTCTCCTGAGTACGGCTATACCACATGTGTGACACTTTTTTGCAGCCTAGGTGCGTAAAGGGGCCGAAAGTCCAACGAGTACCTTTAGGCTTTACAGGGTTGCTCACAATTTAGCCCCGCCCAAAATGCCAGAACAGTAAACACACCCCACAAATGACCCCATTTTGGAAAGTAGACACCCCAAGGTATTCGCTGAGGGGAATATTCAGTCCATGAAAGATTGAAATTTTTGTCACGAGTTACCGGAAAGGGAGACTTTGTGAGAAAAAACAAAAAAAAATCAATTTCCGCTAACTTGTGCCAAAAAAAAAACTTCTATGAACTCGCCATGCCCCTCAAGGAATACCTTGGGGTGTCTTTTTTCCAAAATGGGGTCACTTGTGGGGTATTTATACTGCCCTGGCATTTTAGGGGCCCTAAAGCGTGAGAAGTAGTTTGGAATCCAAATGCGTAAAAAATGACCTGTGAAATTCGGGCCCCTTTGTGCACCTAGGCTGCAAAAAAGTGTCACACATGTGGTATCGCCGTACTCAGGAGAAGTAGGGCAATGTGTTTTGGGGTGTATTTTTACATATACCCATACTGTGTGTGAGAAATATCTCTGTAAAATGACAACTTTGTATAAAAAAAATGGGAAAAGTTGTCTTTTACAGAGATATTTCTCTCACCCAGCATGGGTATATGTAAAAATACACCTCAAAACACATTGCCCTACTTCTCCTGAGTACGGCGATACCACATGTGTGACACTTTTTTGCAGCCTAGGTGCGCAAAGGGGCCCAAATTCCAATGAGAATCTTTACGATTTCACAGGGCATTTTTTACGCATTTTTATTCCAAACTACTTCTCACACTTTAGGGCCCCTAAAATGCAAGGGCAGTATAAATACTCCACAAGTGACCCCATTTTAGAAAGAAGACACCCCAAGGTATTCTGTGAGGGGTATGGTGAGTTCATGTAAAATTTTATTTTTTGTCACAAGTTAGTGGAATATGAGACCTTGTAAGAAAAAAAAAAAAAAACATTTTCCGCTAACTTGTGACAAAAAATAAAAACTTCCATGAACTCACTATGCCCATCAGCGAATACCTTAGGGTGTCTACTTTCCGAAATGGGGTCATTTGTGGGGGGTTTCTACTGTCTGGACATTGTAGAACCTAAGGAAACATGACAGGTGCTCAGAAAGTCAAAGTGCTTAAATTCACATTTTTGCACCATAGTTTGTAAACGCTATAACTTTTACCCAAACCAATAAATATACACTTATTGCATTTTTTTTAAATCAAAGACATGTAGAACAATAAATTTAGAGAAAAATTTATATCGAAATGTAGTTATATTTTAAAAATTTTACAACAGAAAGTGAAAAATTTAATTTTTTTGCAAAAATTTCGGTCAATTTCGATTAATATAAAAAAAAGTAAAAATGTCAGCAGCAATGAAATACCACCAAATGAAAGCTCTATTAGTGAGAAGAAAAGGAGGTAAAATTCATTTGGGTGGTAAGTTGTATGACCGAGCAATAAACCGTGAAAGTAGTGTAGTGCAGAATTGTAAAAAGTGTGCTGTCCGCATCAGTATGTCCGTTTCGTAGCTCCGCCCAAAAAAATAAGAACATGTACTACAATTCTTGTCCGTTTTAGGCATTGTTTCAATGGATCTGCAAAAAAAAAAAACGGATGGCATACAGATGTTATGTTTTTTTGGGCGGATCTGCAATTTGCGGACCGCAAAACACATACGTGTCACGAACCGGCAGGACAGGTAGTGAATCCTCTGCACCAGAGAGGCGATGGCGCGGGTTGCACTAGACGACGGGTTCTAAGCAGTTACTGGTCTTCACCAGAGCCCGCCGCAAAGCGGGATGGATTTGCCGTGGCGGTAACTACCAGGTCGTGTCCCCTAGTAACAACTCGACCTCTCTGGCAACTGATAAGGCGTGGTACACAGGGAGAAGGCAAGAGCGTAGTCGGACGAAGCAGCGGTCAGGGCAGGCGGCAAAGGTTCAAAGGCGAGTGGACGGTAGCAACGGGTACGGCAACAGGTAAGGCAAACTGACATCATAGGGAACGCTTTCTCTGAGGCACAAGGCACAAAGATCCGGCAGAAGGCTGTGGGAGGAGAAGGTATAAATGGGCAGTGCACAGGTGCAGCCTAATTAAGTCAGCACTGCCTCTCACAACCTTAACCCTTAATAACCCCTTTGGACCAGGCACCAATCACTGGTGCACTGGTCCTTTGAATCTAAGAGTCCCGGCGCGCGCGCACCCTAGAGAGCGAGGACGCACACGCCGAGACGCTGGAGTGCTGCCTGGGGACATACGCTGTGAGCGCTCCGAGACCAGCAGGGGACCCGGAGCGCTCAGCGTAACAGTACCCCCCCCTTTGGTCTCCCTCCCTTTTTGGTACCGAAGAACTTGCGGATGAGACTGCGGTCCAGGATGTTCTCCTCCGGCTCCCATGACCTCTCCTCAGGACCGCAGCCCTCCCAGTCGACCAAAAAAAATCTTTTCCCCCGGGAGATCTTGGTCGCCAAGATCTCCTTGACAGAGAATATATCGGAGGTACCGGCGACAGGGGTGGGAGAAACAAGCTTGGGAGAAAAACGGTTAAAGATAGCAGGTTTAAGAAGGGAGACATGGAAGGAGTTATGGATTCGGAGGGAGGGAGGAAGATGGAGCTGATAAGAAACTTGATTGATACGACTCTTGATTTTATAGGGTCCCAAGAAACGAGGGCCCAACTTGTAACTTGGGACCCTAAATCGAATGTACCTAGAGGAGAGCCACACCTTGTCACCCGGGCGAAATTCCGGTGGAGATCTGCGTCTCTTGTCAGCTTGAACCTTCATACAGGCGGAAGCCCTGAGGAGAGCAGCGTGGGTTTCTCGCCAGATGGAGGAAAAATCCTGTACAAGGCTGTCAACGGCAGGTACAGAAGAAGGAGTGGGAGACTGCGGCAGCGGTGGAAGAGGATGACGGCCAAAAACTACAAAGAAGGAGACTTGTTAGAGGCAGAGGATTGTTTGTAGTTGTAGGAGAACTCCGCCCAGGGAAGTAGATCAGCCCAGTCGTCATGGCGAGAGGATACAAAGTGACGCAGATAGTCACCCAAAATCTGGTTCACCCGTTCTACTTGGCCGTTAGATTGAGGGTGGTACGAAGAAGAAAAGTCCAATTTGATCCCGAGCTGGGCACATAGAGCCCTCCAGAATTTGGAGACGAATTGTACCCCACGATCCGAGACAATATGTTTGGGAAGGCCATGGAGACGGAAGATGTGTTGGAAAAATTGTTTGGCCAACATGGGTGCAGAGGGTAGACCGGGCAGGGGTACAAAGTGAGCCATCTTGGAGAAGCGATCCACCACGACCCAAATAACGGACTTGCCATGGGAGGAGGGAAGATAAGTAATAAAGTCCATGGCGATGTGAGACCAGGGAACTTCAGGAACAGGTAGAGGCAAGAGGAGACCCGCTGGTCTCTGGCGAGGCGATTTATCCTGGGCGCAAATCATACAGGCCTGGACGAAGTCCGAGACATCTTTCTCCAGAGAAGGCCACCAGTACCTTTGGGAGATTAGTTGGAGAGACTTTAGCACCCCTGGATGATCGGCAAAATGGGAGGCGTGGCCCCACTTGAGAATTCGCAGCTGCTGACGTGGAGGTACGTAGGATTTGCCAGGAGGAAGAAGGCGCAGGTCCACGGGAGCGACTGTAATAAGGCGTTCTGGAAGGATAATATATTGAGGTGTTAACTCGTCGCCCACCACATCAGAGGAGCGAGACAGAGCATCTGCCCTAATGTTCTTGCAAGCCGGACGGAAATGGATCTCAAAGTTAAAGCGGGCGAAGAACAGAGACCAACGAGCCTGACGGGGATTTAATCTCTGAGCAGACTGGAGATAAGCCAGGTTCTTGTGGTCCGTGAAGATGTACACAGGATGTGTGGCGCCCTCGAGTAAATGTCTCCATTCCTCCAGTGCCAATTTAATAGCCAGCAGTTCCCTGTCCCCGATGGAGTAATTTTTCTCTACGGAAGAGAATGTTTTTGAAAAGAAGCCACAAGTTAAAGTCTTGCCCCGGGAAGACTTCTGGGTGAGGACGGCTCCGACTCCCACCGAGGAGGCATCCACTTCAAGAGAGAAGGGCTTGGTGGAATCTGTCTAGAGAGAACGGGTGCAGAGGCAAAGGCGGATTTCAGGGACTGGAAGGCTTCCTCGGCTTGGGAAGGCCAGGATTTGGGGTTAGCTCCTTTTCTAGTGAGGGCCTTGATAGGAGCTACCAGAGTGGAATAGTGAGGAATGAATTGCCTGTAGTAATTCGCAAAGCCCAGAAATCTTTGTATGGCTCGGGACCAGAGGGACGTGGCCAATCCAGAACCGCCGAGAGTTTGGCTGGGTCCATTTGAAGTCCTTGGGCTGAGATAATGTATCCCAGGAAAGGCAGGGAGGTCTGTTCAAATAGACATTTTTCAAGTTTAGCGTATAGGCGATTTCTCCTGAGACGAGTAAGAACTTGTTGCACATGGACCCGGTGTTGATCCAAATTGGAGGAAAAGATGAGGATATCATCCAGGTATACGACCACGCAGGAGTAAAGTAAGTCCCTGAAAATGTCATTGACAAATTCCTGGAAGACAGCAGGTGCGTTGCAGAGGCCGAAGGGCATCACCAAATACTCAAAATGGCCGTCCCTTGTGTTAAAGGCGGTCTTCCATTTGTCTCCCTCACGGATACGGATCAGATTATAGGCCCCTCGGAGGTCCAATTTAGTGAAGATCTTAGCCCCTCGGAGACGATCAAATAGCTCAGAGATTAGAGGCAGAGGGTAACGGTTCTTGATGGTAATTTTATTAAGACCTCTGTAGTCAATGCAGGGGCGGAGGGAGCCGTCTTTTTTTGTCACGAAGAAAAAAACGGCCCCAGCAGGAGAAGAAGATTTTCTTATGAATCCTCTCTGTAGGTTCTCACGTATATAGTCGGACATGGCAAGAGTCTCAGGAGGTGAGAGAGGATAAATTCTGCCCCGAGGTGGAGTAGAACCGAGTATCAGGTCGATCGGGCAATCATAGGATCGGTGAGGAGGAAGAACCTCAGCTTGTTTCTTGCAGAAGACATCCGTGAAGGAATGGTATGGCTTGGGCAGCCCAGAAGGCGGAGAAACTTGCGGGTTCTGTTTGACCAGAGCAGGCTTGAGACAGCGGTCCGAACAGGAGGAGCCCCAACGCAGGATCTCACCGGTGGACCAATTCAGGACAGGACTATGACGTTGAAGCCATGGCAGACCCAGGAGGAGTTCGGAGGAACAGAAGGGAAGGACAAAAAACTCTAAAGCCTCGGTATGAAATATTCCGATGTCCATCTGTAGAGGCTGGGTACGGAACTGCACGGTGGCTGAGAGTCTCTCACCGTTAACAGTAGAGATGAAAAACTGCTTGGGTAGACGGTTTACTGGAATACGGTACTTGTCAACCAAGGAGGCGTGAATGAAGTTGCCAGCTGCACGGGTATGATGAGACGTGGAGAGGAAGAATCGACACCTAGCAACGCCTCTCCCACGCTTACTAGGTACGAGCGTTTCCCGAACGCGGTGGACGGAGAGGACAATCTCTAAGGAAGTGCTCGATACTGGCACAGTACAGACACAGGTTCTCGTTTCTGCGGCGGCTTCGTTCTTGCGGAGTCAAGCGTGACCGATCCACCTGCATGGCTTCCACGGGGGAAAACCCAGTAGCGGGTTGAGGTGGATGCGGAAAAACGGGAGCCAGACGAGGAAAGCGTCTAGGACGAGCTTTTTCCTTTTCAAGGAGGGGTTCCTCCTGTCTTTCGGCGAAACGTTTGTCTATCCTAGTGGCCAGCAAGATGAGGTCACAAAGAGTGGAAGGAAGCTCACGTGCAGCCAGAACGTCCTTTACTTCACTGTTAAGTCCTTTCTTGAAGGTGGCACAAAGGGCTTCATTGTTCCAGTTCAGCTCAGAGGCCAGAGTGCAGAACTGAATGGCATAGTCACCCACGGAAGAACCTCCTTGGGTCAAATTTAGTAAGGCAGTCTCTGCGGAGGTAACCCGGGCAGGCTCCTCAAAAACATTCCGGAACTCTAGGCAGAAGCTCTGGACGGATGCGGTGGCAGGATCTGCGCGGTCCCATAGTGGTGTAGCCCAGGCCAGGGCCTTCCCGGACAGTAAACTGAGAATAAAGGCTACCTTGGCTCGCTCAGAAGGAAACTGGTCGGACAGAAGCTCGAGGTGGAGAGAGCACTGCGACAAGAACCCACGGCACTGCTTAGGATCTCCGTCATATTTGTCTGGTAGGTATAAACAAACGGATTCTGGAACCGGTGGTAACTGCAGGCGGAGTTGATGCAGCAGGAGCAGACGGAGGAGCTGGCTGTTGCAGAGAAGGCAGGAGCTGCTGCAACATAGCGGTCAACTGGGCCAGCTGTTGACCCTGCTGGGCCACAATGGTGGTGAGGTCCTCCGGGCTTGGCAGGGGAACATCAGTGGGATTCATGGCCGGATCTTACTGTCACGAACCGGCAGGACAGGTAGTGAATCCTCTGCACCAGAGAGGCGATGGCGCGGGTTGTACTAGAGGACCGGTTCTAAGCAGTTACTGGTCTTCACCAGAGCCCGCCGCAAAGCGGGATGGATTTGCCGCGGCGGTAACTACCAGGTCATGTCCCCTAGTAACAACTCGACCTCTCTGGCAACTGATAAGGCGTGGTACACAGGGAGAAGGCAAGAGCGTAGTCGGACGAAGCAGCGGTCAGGGCAGGCGGCAAAGGTTCAAAGGCGAGTGGACGGTAGCAACGGGTATGGCAACAGGTAAGGCAAACTAACATCATAGGGAACGCTTTCTCTGAGGCACAAGGCACAAAGATCCGGCAGAAGGCTGTGGGAGGAGACGGTATAAATGGGCAGTGCACAGGTGCAGCCTAATTAAGTCAGCACTGCCTCTCACAACCTTAACCCTTAATAACCCCTTTGGACCAGGCACCAATCACTGGTGCACTGGTCCTTTGAATCTAAGAGTCCCGGCGCGCGCGCGCCCTAGAGAGCGAGGACGCACACGCCGAGACTCTGGAGTGCTGCCTGGGGACATACGCTGTGAGCGCTCCGAGACCAGCAGGGGACCCGGAGCGCTCAGCGTAACAATACGGTTGTGTGCACGTAGCCTAAATCATCAATTCTGTCATTTTTTTTCCTTTTACAGCGTTCACCATTTAAGATAATTTACATGATATTTATGTAGTCCGGGTTGTTATGGACGCAGCAATATCAAACATATGGGGGAGATTATTTTTGCAATTTCAAATTTTTTTATGCCTTTTTTAAATTTAAAAAATGTTTTTTTTGTTAGTTTTTTTTTTACCACTTAATAGTCCCACAAGAGGACTATAACAGACAGTATTTTGATTGCTTTTGAAATGCAATGCACTATCCCAGTGCAATGCACTGCGCCAGAGAGGAAATTACTCAAGGCTGGTCTGGGGCCTACATGAGACCACAGCCTGCCTTCACACACATCACATCACATTTGCGGGGTGTCGATGGGAGACAGAGTCCGCTCTGTCTGTCAGCACTTTACATGCAGAGGGCGCCATTGCCCACGGCATGTAAAGTGTTAAACAGCTCGGATCGGCACCCCTGCCGGTCCGGGCTGTTAGAGCAGGGCCGTGGCTCTCATGTGAGAGCCGGGCCCCCAGCTGCACAGGGTATTCGTGCAGCGCTTAGACTGGGCCGCCGTAAAAACACGAATGGGTGGTTACTAAGGGGTTAAAGAGATTATCTGGGAATGATTTAAAATAGTCTTAAGCCACCTGTCCTAAAATGGGAGCAGGATTGGTTGCTTCCACTTGCACAGCTGCCTGGGAAGGGTGGTGAGGAGGCAGAGCCTCACTATACACTACACTCTGGCACTTGCATATACAACACATAGGTCAGTCATGATAGCATATCGTAGGCACGATCACATTATACCTTCTGTTGGAGAGCATCGTAATGTGTAGTGAGGCATCCCCAAAACCACAGGGGCAGCAGCTGTGCAAGTGAAAGCAGCCAGCCCTGCTTACATTCTAGGGAAGGTTGCTGGCAGCCATTTTAATCATTCCCAGTGAGCACTTTAAGTGCACTATGGCAGAGCTTCACTGTAGACTGCTCTCCGCATTGAGCTGGTTCACAGCTCCTGCCCTCTGCTTTGGGTGGCAGCAGTGATGTTCTCCCAGGTGGATGCTACAGCTGTCACACACAGCAGAGGTGAGAGGTGTAAATAAGCTCAACAATGAGAACACTTCTATAGGGTCATGCATATATTTGTTTTCTTAGGGATCTCCAATCAGTACAGGGCATAATCCTGTCTGTTTTTGCGGATGAGAATAACCCTTTCTTTTAATGGGAGTGAGAAAAAAACTGAATGAACACTGTTTTTTAATCAGTTCATTTCTTTGTGGATCTATTTTTTTGCAGGTCCAAAAGAAAATCGAATATGGCCTTGTTCATGAGGCATTAAACTAAGTAAATCTTAGACAGTATTAGTAAATATGCCCTATTGTTGGCCTACCTGGAAACCTCAAGGGCTGTGTTGAGACTGAACTCATCATAGTATTAGCAAAAAAATCTGAAAATGCTCTGTACAGTTTGTGAGCCTAGTTGATCTCATGAAAGTCTCATCCACCCATGAGAGATAAATGAACAAAAATGACCAGGGCTTTATGTATGTGTGCTTTGTTTTAAATCTAGCGCCTAAATGATGTGAGGCGTTTTATAGGCCAGGCAATGCTCCTCTGGAACTCTGGGAAGAGGGTATGGAAATGAGCTCTTAACAGCTCTGCCTCTAATGCCACCAGATGTAATCCTACAAGTCAATGTTTGACCCTTTAAATAGGTCTTAAGACATGATGGCACTCTTTCCCCATGGAGAGATAGAACCCCCCAAATCCTGACGTAGGCCTCTCATCCAGTTCTCTCTGCTCTGCACTGATGAGGGGCAATCACCCCAAAATAGCTGTCTGCAGATGAGATGCTGGCTTATTTATTATCCATGTCTCAAGACCTATTTAAAGGGTCGTACAAGAAAATTTTGACTAGCACATCCAAAGTCACAGGTGCACATGCATAAAGCTAGCATTTAAACAGCAAACAAAAAACGTATGGCAGCACGCCAATACACACGCAAACAATAGAAATAGGGATTAGGGATTATTATGGATCAAAGTGGTACTATACCTACTATACATGAAAAATGGAAATTCTTTGCACACATTTTTTATCAAACATGTGTCTGGCCCATCTACCGGTGTCAAGGTGGCTTCTGCAGATATTTAAAGGGTCGAACATTGACTTATAGGATAGCTGCCTTACATCTGGTGGCATTAGAGGCAGAGCTTGCCTAAAACTCAATTGCATCCTTTTCTTCCCAGAATTCCAGAGGAGCATTTATGGCCTATATGTCTCCTCATGCCGATTGAGGCGCTTTCCCCAAGGAGAGATAGTAGCCCCCAAATATTGACCTAGGCCTCTCACCCAGTTAAGCCAGTACTGTCTGCTATGCACTGATGAGGGCAATCATTCCAAACAGCTGTCTGCAGATGAGGTGCTGGCTTATTTATTATTAAAGTCATGAGTCAAGGCCTGTTTTAAAAGGTTGAGCATTGATTTATAGGATAGCTACCATACATCTGGTGGCATTAGAGGCAGAGCTTGCTATGAGCTCATTTGCATCCCTTCTTGCTGGGCTTAGTAATGACATCATGTTCATTGTTCATGTGACTGCTGCATGAATGGCATGTGACTGCTGAGGCCAGTGATTGGTTATGGTAATGATGATCACAGGTCAGACTTGCCCACGAAAGTACCAGAGGATCCTCTGGTGGGCCTAGTCTCTGAAGCCATAGTGCCTTTGGAACTAATCACTCACCACTAGGGTTTATTATCTTGATTCTAAACATGTTAGATTTTATTGATGATATAGGGGTTGGGCCCCAAGAATAATTTTCTCTGGTGAGGTCAAGGAACCCCAGTCTGACACTGGATGAACAGCATGTGCATGTGCAGTAGGACATTTTAAAGGTGGGTTAGTTATTTTTTTTTTTAAATCTTACAAAGATCCATCCTTGTTCCGTACTAAATTTAAAAAAAATCTCAGCGAACCCCTTTAATTATTCCTTATTTTTTATTGAGTTTCTCCCGTTCATATACATAATCTGTCTTGTCGCTCATTTTCTTTATTTACAAGAGAGCTGTACTGTATAAAGTGGAAGCAAAGATCTGCAACTTTTACCGGTGTCAGAATGTCTTCTGCGACAGTCATTGCTGTTGACAGGGCAGATTATTCATCCAAATGATTTTGTGATTACACAGATTCATTCTGACATTCAAGGGCAAGGGAGTTTATCATTCTCTGCCACATATGCTTTCTTATAAACTTTAGTTTCACTTTAAGGAAGTAATTTCTGCCCACTTTACCAATATAATTCTTAAAAGGAAACTTCTGATTTTGTAAAAGTGTTTAATTGACTGTCACAATAAGTATTTTTAACTGCTATCTGAATATTTCCCTTTGAGTCAGCCCTTCAAACAAATCCTTTCGCTGCTAAATTAGGTTGAAGGCTTTGCAGATCAGGGACCACTTTGCACCATCAGAATTAAATGCAAAAGACAAGTAAAGCATTATTATGATTCACAATATCTGTCTGCATACTTCTAATCTTACGGAAATACAATCAATGCTCTACCTAGGTGTATGTATACATGTAACTTACCCTTCTAGGTCAGCTTTTGAAAGTAAGTACACATTTGTGCACAGAGAGTTATTTCCTGTACAGGTTTCTGGGCAGCTGATTATAACACTGCCTCAACATGCAGCCATGGATCACCGCAATGGCAGGCACCAGTTAAGTATAAGTTTGGAGTTGACAGGATAAAAGGCTGCTTTTTCTTAAAGGATCAAACTTTGATGAGTGCATCTTCAACTGGTGTATAACCCCTGCAGAGTAACAGCACATATGCATATTCTATGTGCTATTCTGCAATATAAATGTTGTGGTAAATATAATAGTTGCAATCAGCTCACATCAAAGTTTGTGTAAGGAAAATGGTGAGTCCCCCTTCCCTCAGCCCCAGTCAGAGAGCGACACATCTGTTACCATCTTGGTTGAAAATCCTGAGAGACTCCCCCGCCCTTCTCAGTCTGCTCACCTTTATTTACTAACAAAAGGTATAAAAAGGGGCTGGCCCAAGACAAGGATAGAGGAAGTGATGACATAGGAAGATAAGACACCATCATTTAGAATAACCTAGCTAGCTAACAAACACATGTATACTATAACCTACCATTACCACTGGAGCTAATTTTATCCAGCCTTGCTCAGTGATCAATGCCAGATAAAATTACTATGATCCTCACGCATGTTTATTTACAGGACAACGTCATTATCTCCAGCGGCTGATCAGGCGCACTAGAGACAACAAACGCACGTTCCTTTAATGCATCCACGAACACTGCTCTGCTGAACACATCAGTCTCCCCCGGCCCACAGCCCAGTGCTTAGCACATGGACCATTCGCCGACGGAGACCTCTGCGCCCAGCAGCTGTAACAGGACATACACGGGAAGATATCCACTCCAATGGTTTACCCTGACACTGATAGACATGATGACAATACACAATATATTAAATACACATCCTAATAAAATTTCCACAACAGTCCCTCCTCTTTGTCATATGCTCGCCAATGTCCCTCGACGGATCTCGATCTTCTTCTTTGAAAAAAACTGTCTTTGTAAAGTCAATCTTGACACGTCTTCTTTTCTTCGGGAGGTGACTTAGGAGGTGGCGTTTCGCGTTGGTCGCCGGCTGGTTTTGGATCCTCTGCATCTGGTCCAAGGTTTGGTCTTCAGGGCGTCTTGTCTGTTCGGTCTTCAGTAACTCAGTCGATTAGACATCAGGAACATCTCACTCCGGCGTATAGAAGGAAAGGAAACAAAAAACATAAGTACATGTCCCATTTCCTTTCACCCGGATCCAATGGAAAACCAGTGAGCCCCAAGACCTCCCAAAGCTTTAAAAAGGATTCTAACCGGCACTAGTCATAGCTCCGCCTCTGTCCTGCTCCTGTCAGTATGGGCCTGACCCTTGTCAATGGTGTCTGCTAGCCAGGCATAACCTTCCTCACAACCGGAGGATCCCACATCTACGGGTCGCCTAGCTGCCCGGACACCCATACAGGATTAATAAGCAAGGAGCAGGAGCCAGAGCTAATATTAATAATGTATCGTCTATCAACAAATGCCTCCTTGTAACAAATAAACAAAAGTGATACTCTGCATTCTTTGACTTAGTTGAGCAGCTTCTTGCAGTGACCGGTGTGGATCCAGTTGTCTCGTCGTTCGAACTTCAGAGAGGTTGGCGTCATCAGCAGCACCTGGAATGGCCCAAGATATCTCGGCTCTAGTCCCATCCTCGGATGTTTCTTTAGCACGACCCAATCACCTGGTTGACTAGAATGAACACTGGTTATTGAGTCTGGGTCCGGAAGAGAACTCCCGAACCCGGTGGTGGACATCGGGTGATAACCCGTGGGGCTGCCTGGGGGCATACCTGATGGAATAAAAGGGTTACAGTGGAACATTCAGGCCATGGATCGGCCGTGATTTTTACCTTCTTTGCAAAAATCGGACCCAAGTACCAGCAAAGAAAAGGATTGACATTTGAGAGGTTAGAAAGTTTGAAGATCGTTATTTTCTGCACCACTTTCCCCCCTTCTCATCGTCCTTAAAACCAGGACGAAGAGAAGCTGGATTAAACATGGTGCATCGTCTCAAGGTTAGATGGAGAGATGACAGAGAGATAGAGAAAGAGAAAAGCGCTTCTCTTGGACTCTGCAGTCCTAGCGGGACGGGATTACATGACAGTGTTAGTTCGCACTGTCTGGGACTTTTGAATGCCCTGTTGCTGGAGCTCGATGGATTCGTGCAGCCACAGTTCTGCCTTCTGGAGGGAACCATGGCTTTGGAGTCTAGTGGGAAATTCACGGACAAACTTTTCCCAAATCCAGACCTCAAAGGTCCCTTTCTTTGGGGATGGTCCACTCTGAACCTACAGTCCATTGGTGCCAATCTTTGAGGGGCTTAACAACTCCTCCTCCATATATGGATTTCATGTGCTGCTTCGCTGTCCTATAGTCAGAAGTGGTACCCTTCTGTTCCCTAAATTACCCTAAACTCATGCTCGAGCCTTCTAAAAGTAGATGCGTCCATCTCCAGTTTCCCGCGACCTACGCAAGGAATTTTCCCACGACCTACGCAAGGAATTGTCCCGCGACACACGCTGGGCGGCTGTTACTCCCCTTCGTTTGCCTCTGAGGTGCCCCAGGGTTTCTGGCACCGACACATGGACTCCGTTCACCCTAGTTAGACCTCAGGAAAAGGAGTAATCAGTGTGAGGAAAAGGGCTCTCGCCGACACACGGCGGCCCTCTGAGTCTCCTAATGAGATATACCAGCCTCGGTTTTGGCTCTGAATAGTGACCTGACCACAGGATAGGGCTTCCAATTGACCTGGAGTGGAAAAAGGGGTACACAGAGAACACACAGTACCTTCTGTGGGGACGAGGGGTGCACAGAGAACAAACAGTACCTTCTGTGGTTCTGGGGTACTTAACAAACCTGTGTCTGTTGCCATTAGCAACGTTACAATATCATGCAATGTGCCCGTATTCCCTGCATGCAAAACAAAGATTACCTCGCCTCCCTGCATAATACCTTGTCTGGGCACATGGCGATTTGATTTGGCGCACAACATTAACCATATTGAGTCCACTTACCACGGACTCATCTGAGGAATCTTCTGGCCTTGTGTTAATACGCCCAACTCCAGGGTCAGACACATTGTCCATCTCCATCCCTGAGTCGGTTCCACTATCTGAACCACAATCCTCAGACTTCTCCATGCTTACAGTGCATACATTGCCTCCAATCCCAGACACATTACTCTCCAACGGTTGCTTCAATGACTCTGGCAATTCCCTTACAGCATTCTGTGCGTGCGTCAGGCTTTCAGACAAACATTCATTCTCCTTGCGCAGCTCAGTATTATACCTCACAGTACATTCATAATTAGCGCTAGCTTCAGCTGCCTGCTGGACAAGAGTTCTCAATTTAACAATTTCCACTTTTAAATCTTCCACTTCTCCTTCCAAACTCAGCTTCAGCCTACAAGACTCTTGATATTTATCCGCTATCCACCCAGCAGCAAAAATCAGAGCATACTTGCCTTTGCTTTTGCGCCATTTTTTGGTACCGATCAGGTTTGCTACACAATTCTGGGCCTGCAGCCATGGATCAGTAGATCCCTGCATAGCCTGAAGAATGGCCACCGTGTCCTTCAACTTTGCAACTTCTTTAAAAATACTTTCCATTGCACAAAAACAAACCCCACAATGGTTGCTACAAAAAACAAAACACTAGTACCAATTTCTAGGAGTTGTCCCAATACTTTTGGCACAGAACCTTTCTACACTGTAATACCCGTATTAATTATGCCAAACAAGTCTACAATTCAGTGTAACAGCCACAGCCTACTGTACAAACATTAAGCAGAATCATCAACTATAGGACGATTTCACCACTAAACTGCCACTAACGCTCACACAATGATTCCTGTATCAGACTGGTCACTGAGCTATACCATAACCGAACACTCAACCGATATCCAGCACAAAACTTATCAAAACAAAATCAAAATGTACATAGAAAGGTTACAAAAAGACAAGATAACTATTCGACAAAACTAACATTTCAGGCAAAAACAATCAGATCGCTTTCCATAATCAACTGACCAAGATGGCCGACAAGCACATGGTCATCACACAAAGGTAATCAAGATGGTGTCTACAATATCCAGCAATAAAAACAGTTTCTATATTTCCTGTTCCCTTCCCCTTGAAACCAGAGCAAAACCTCCACTCTGTGGGTGATTTACAGGTTAACAATATAAAAACACTCTCTAAATGCTGTCTCTAATGTACAAACACTAAAACCAATTGCTGCCTCTATAAACCTCTATAAAATTACCTCTTACAAAATCAAAGTAACATAAAAGTTAAAAGTTACAAAAAACACAATACCCTGTGCTACTTATCATACAATCTCATCATACAATCTCTGTACAATCAACTTACAAGGGAAAAACACTTACACACCCCTTGATGCAGCAGATAACAACCATACACACAATAGTTTTTTTTTAAGTAGATTTCTTTCCCGATATCAGCAGATTGGAGTACACAGATTTAAATTCACAAAGAGCAAAACTTTCTCAACAATGAGAGTAAGGAAAAAGGATATTACCTTATGCCGGCCTTTTTTGCTTTTTGAAAACTAAGCTGTGTCTTCTTTAACCACTTAAGGACCACAGGTTTATACCCCCCTAGTGACCAGGCCCTTTTTTACAAATCGGCACTCCACAACTTTAGCGGTTTATTGTTCGGTCATGCAACTTACCACCCAAATGAATTTTACCTCCTTTTCTTCTCACTAATAGAGCTTTCATTTGGTGGTATTTCATTGCTGCTGACATTTTTACTTTTTTTGTTATTAATCAAAATTTAACGATTTTTTTGCAAAAAAATGACATTTTTCACTTTCAGTTGTAAGATTTTGCAAAAAAAACGACATCCATATATAAATTTTGCTCTAAATTTATTGTTCTACATGTCTTTGATAAAAAAAAAATGTTTGGGTAAAAAAAAACTACCCCACAAGTGACCCCATTTTGGAAAGAAGACACCCCAAGGTATTCCATGAGGGGCATGGCGAGTTCCTAGAATTTTTTATTTTTTGTCACAAGTTAGTGGAAAATGATGATTTATTATTTTATTTATTTTTTTCTTACAAAGTCTCATATTCCACTAACTTGTGACAAAAAATAAAAAATTCCATGAACTCACTATGCCCATCAGCGAATACCTTGGGGTGTCTTCTTTCCAAAATGGGGTCACTTGTGGGGTAGTTATACTGCCCTGGCATTCTAGGGGCCCAAATGTGTGGTAAGGAGTTTGAAATCAAATTCTGTAAAAAATGACCAGTGAAATCCGAAAAGTGCTCTTTGGAATGTGGGCCCCTTTGCCCACCTAGGCTGCAAAAAAGTGTCACACATCTGGTATCTCCGTATTCAGGAGAAGTTGGGGAATGTGTTTTGGGGTGTCATTTTACATATACCCATGCTGGGTGAGAGAAATATCTTGGCAAAAGACAACTTTTCCCATTTTTTTATACAAAGTTGGCATTTGACCAAGATATTTATCTCACTCAGCATGGGTATATGTAAAATGACACCCCAAAACACATTCCCCAACTTCTCCTGAATACGGAGATACCAGATGTGTGACACTTTTTTGCAGCCTAGGTGGGCAAAGGGGCCCATATTCCAAAGAGCACCTTTCGGATTTTACTGGTCATTTTTTACAGAATTTGATTTCAAACTCCTTACCACACATTTGGGCCCCTAGAATGCCAGGAAAGTATAACTACCCCACAAGTGACCCCATTTTGGAAAGAAGACACCCCAAGGTATTCCATGAGGGGCATGGCGAGTTCCTAGAATTTTTTATTTTTTGTCACAAGTTAGTGGAAAATTATGATTTTTTTTTGATTTTTTTTTCTTACAAAGTCTCATATTCCACTAACTTGTGACAAAAAATAAAAACTTCCATGAACTCACTATGCCCATCAGCGAATACCTTGGGGTGTCTTCTTTCCAAAATGGGGTCACTTGTGGGGTAGTTATACTGCCCTGGCATTCTAGGGGCCCAAATGTGTGGTAAGGAGTTTGAAATCAAATTCTGTAAAAAATGACCTGTGAAATCCGAAAGGTGCTCTTTGGAATGTGGGCCCCTTTGCCCACCTAGGCTGCAAAAAAGTGTCACACATGTGGTATCTCCGTTCTCAGGAGAAGTTGGGGAATGTGTTTTGGGGTGTCATTTTACATATACCCATGCTGGGTGAGAGAAATATCTTGGCAAAAGACAACTTTTCCCATTTTTTTTATACAAAGTTGTCTTTTGCCAAGATATTTCTCTCACCCAGCATGGGTATATGTAAAAAGACACCCCAAAACACATTCCCCAACTTCTCCTGAGAACGGAGATACCACATGTGTGACACTTTTTTGCAGCCTAGATGCGCAAAGGGGCCCACATTCCTTTTAGGAGGGCATTTTTAGACATTTGGATCCCAGACTTCTTCTCACGCTTTACGGCCCCTAAAATGCCAGGGCAGTATAAATACCCCACATGTGACCCCATTTTGGAAAGAAGACACCCCAAGGTATTCAATGAGGGGCATGGCGAGTTCAAAGAAATTTATTTTTTTTGGCACAAGTTAGCGGAAATTGATTTTTTTCGTTTTTTCTCACAAAGTCTCCCTTTCCGCTAACTTGGGACAAAAATTTCAATCTTTCCTGGACTCAATATGCCCCTCAGCGAATACCTTGGGGTGTCTTCTTTCCAAAATGGGGTCATTTGTGGGGTGTTTGTACTGCCCTGGCATTTGAGGGTCTCCGCAATCATTACATGTATGGCCAGCATTAGGAGTTTCTGCTATTCTCCTTATATTGAGCATACGGGTAATGAGATTTTTTTTTTCCGTTCAGCCTCTGGGCTGAAAGAAAAAATGAACGGCACAGATTTCTTCATTCGCATCGATCAATGTGGATGAAAAAATCTCTGCCAAAAAAAGAAAAAGGAGGGGAAAGGCGTCTGCCAGGACATAGGAGCTCCGCCCAACATCCATACCCACTTAGCTCGTATGCCCTGGCAAACCAGATTTCTCCATTCACATCAATCGATGTGGATAAATAAATCATTGCCGGGATTTTTTAATTTTTTTTATATATACAAAGTGTTTGCCAAAGTATATGAACACCGCCGCCTCCTCAGCTCATATGCCTCGGCAAACGTATCTTTTACTGCAGAGGAGAAATCTCGTCTTGCAGCGCCGCATACACCGACTTGCGTGTAATCTGACAGCAGCGCAATGCTTCTGTCAGAATGCACATCAGTGCTGCAGCTAGTCGATCGCTTGGTCCACCTAGAAGGTCAAAAAAACAAACAAAAAAAAACAGGCCGCGACGCAATAAATTTATTAACATTAACTTTAGAGAACATTAACTTTTATAAACTTTTGAAACAGAACAATAACTTTTTTGCTTACCAGTGATTTTTTTTTTTTTTTTTACCTTTATAGGACAAACCTCTCCTTCCCCATGGGACAATGTGCAAAGCGCAAATCGCCCAGAGATGTGGCGAAGTACATTATGCACTTTGTCCCAGGTGAAAGGAGAGGTTTGTAGCAGCTCTGTGTGAAAGGGCCCTAATAGCCCTGTGTGCCTGTCCTGTGTCACGCGATCCCTACACTAATAGTGTACCTGAGTGTGGAACTTGCGGAAACACTCCCCTATGCATAGGGCAGGCTGGTCAGGACAGTCAGGACAAAAAACGGTGGTGTCACGCCTTATTCCAGCCCTGCTGCAGACATGACATCTTTTTCTTGGGGAACGTTGAGTTGGGGTACCAGGATAGACAGACGGGAAGTGTCTGCCATGTAGCCGGCTCACTACATCAGGGCCTTGGGGCACGGACCCTCCTGGATACAGGAGTTCCGAAATGATCTCTTCCTGGAATTTTAGGAAGGATCCTGTTCTCCCAGCCTTACTGTAGAGAACAAAACTATTATACATCGCCAATTGAATTAAATATACAGACACCTTTTTATACCAGCGTCTGGTGCGTCGGGAAACTAAATAGGGAGCCAACATCTGGTCATTGAAGTCCACCCCTCCCATGTGAAGGTTATAGTCATGGACAGAGAGGGGTTTCACAATGACTCCAGTTGCCCGTTCAATTTGGACAGTCGTGTCTGCGTGAATGGTGGACAGAAGGTAAACGTCCCTCTTGTCCCTCCACTTCACCGCGAGCAGTTCTTGGTCACACAAGGCAGCCCTCTCCCCCCGTGCAAGTCGGGTACTAACGAGCCGTTGGGGGAAGCCCCGGCGACTAGGTTGCGCGGTGCCACAGCATTGAATTCCGACTAGATGTAAGTGCCGAAAGAGGGCCACGCTTGAGTAAAAATTGTCCACGTATAAGTGGTACCCCTTGTGGAGTAAGGGTGACACCAAGTCCCAAACAATCTTGCCACTGCTCCCCAGGTAGTCAGGACATCCGACCGGCTCCAGTTTTGAGTCTTTTCCCTCATAGACCCTAAAACGATATGTATAGCCTGTGGCCCTTTCACAGAGCTTATACAGTTTGACCCCATAACGGGCGCGCTTGCTGGGGATGTACTGTTTTATGCCAAGGCGCCCGGTAAAATGTACTAGGGACTCGTCTATGCAGATGTTTTGATTAGGGGTATACGCATCTGCAAATCTGGATGACAAATGGTCTATGAGGGGCCGAATTTTGTGGAGCCGGTCATAAGCAGGGTGGCCTCTTGGATGACAGGTGCTATTGTCCGTAAAATGCATAAAGCACATTATGACCTCAAAACGTGCCCTAGACATTGCAGCAGAGAACATGGGCATGTAATGTATTGGGTCTTTAGACCAATATGACCGCAATACATTTTTTTTTAGTTAGACCCATGCTGAGGATAAGGCCCAAAAAAATTTTAAACTCTGAAACTGTGACTGGTTTCCACCGGTAAGGCTGGGCATAGAAGCTTTCCGGATTGGCGGTAATAAACTGTGTGGCGTAGCGGTTGGTTTCTGCCACAACTAGGTCATAGAGATCCGCGGTGAAGAACAGCTCAAAAAACTGAAGGGCCGATCCTAAATGAGCCGTCTCCACGCGAACTCCAGACTGGGCGGTGAAAGGGGGCAATACGGGTGCGGCGGAAGCAGGGGAGTGCCAATTAGGATTTGCCAGCACCTCTGGGAGACTAAGGGTTCTACGGGCCTGTGAACGTGGTGGCTGCGACAGGGGGGTTACTGCACGTGCCACCGTACCAGCTGGAACTGCCCTTCTGGTGCTCGCCACTTCACCAGGGAATACGGCAGTGCTGGTAGAAGGTCCAGGGTGTGCTGCGCTGCTGGTGTATGCCGCACCATAAACAAGATCAGCGCTAGCACCACTCTGCTGCAAATGAGGGTCATCATGCAGGGTAGGCAGAACCCTGACATGGGATCGGGTACGTCTGGCCGTAGCAGGGACCTCTACCTCGTCATCCTCACTAGCGGTTAGAGTGCCACTGCTGTCTACAGGTTCATATTCTGAACCACTGGATTCAGCGGGTGAGGCGTCCCCATCGCTTTCATCCATCAGGGCCAGAATCCTGTAGGCCTCTTCAGCGGAATACCCCTTGTTTGACATTTTGGGTTCACTAAATTTAGGGGGTATTCCTCTGAGACTACCCAGGAAAAAGAGCAAACCTACCTAGCAAAAAGGAGTGCTTGCGAAGTAAAGCTGCGACCGCTAATAAAGATCCAAAAAGCTCAAAAGTGATCTTTATAGCGGCACAGCGATTTTACCGTGTTTTTGCAGTGATCAGAAAAAAAAATTTCTGTCACTGCGGTGGAGCGGACTGAACGCAAGTGTGCGCAAAAGATCAGGCCTGATCGGGCGAACACTGCGTTTTGTAGAGCCTAAGGTGACCCTAATGTACTTATATAGATCTGATTGCGATCAGTATTGATCACTTACAGATACTATATAGTACTAGTGCTGATTAGCGACAGCGATGACGCTAATCAGCGACTAATCAGTGACTGCGGTGCGGTGGGCTGGGCGCTAAACTACCTAGCAAGTAGCTAACTAACTGGCGGTGATAAGGGACCCTTACAGGGGGGGTGATCAGTGACAGGGGGGGACAAGGGGGTGATCAGGGTGATCAGGGAGTCTAATATGGGCGATCAGGTGCTAAATAAGGGGTTAATAAATGACAGGGTAATGTGTAAATGTGTAGTGTGGTGTTTGGTGCTACTTACTGAGCTGCCTGTGTCCTCTGGTGGTCGATCCAAGCGAAAGGGACCACCAGAGGACCAGGCAGCAGTTATATCAGACGCTATTTTGAAAATAGCGTCTGACATAACCTTTTCATTCGGCGATTCAAAAATCTACAGCCTGCCAGCCAATAATCGCGGCCGGCAGGCTGCAGAAGAACTTGTGCACTATGCGTTCCTGTGAACGCGCGCGCCTGTGTGCGCGCGTTCACAGGAAATCTCGGGTCACGCGAGATGACGCCAATCGGCGTTAGTGTGACCTGGGAGCGCCGCAGAGATGACGCCTTTCGGCGTTAGTGTGACGGTAAGTGGTTAAGTTCTGCTAATAATGGGGAAAAAAATTAGCTTTCTAATTCGTGGTCGCCAACTGTTGTGGTAAATATAATAGTTGCAATCAGCTCACATCAAAGTTTGTGTAAGGAAAATGGTGAGTCCCCCTTCCCTCAGCCCCAGTCAGAGAGCGACACATCTGTTACCATCTTGGTTGAAAATCCTGAGAGACTCCCCCGCCCTTCTCAGTCTGCTCACCTTTATTTACTAACAAAAAGTGTAAAAAGGGGCTGGCCCAAGACAAGGATACAGGAAGTGATGACATAGGAAGATAAGACACCATCATTTAGAATAACCTAGCTAGCTAACAAACACATGTATACTATAACCTACCATTACCACTGGAGCTAATTTTATCCAGCCTTGCTCAGTGATCAATGCCAGATAAAATTACTATGATCCTCACGCATGTTTATTTACAGGACAACGTCATTATCTCCAGCGGCTGATCAGGCGCACTAGAGACAACAAACGCACGTTCCTTTAATGCATCCACGAACACTGCTCTGCTGAACACATCAGTCTCCCCCGGCCCACAGCCCAGTGCTTAGCACATGGACCATTCGCCAACGGAGACCTCTGCGCCCAGCAGCTGTAACAGGACATACACGGGAAGATATCCACTCCAAAGGTTTACCCTGACACTGAGAGACATGATGACAATACACAATATATTAAATACACATCCTAATAAAATTTCCACAACATAAATAATTATCTAAAGATGAATAATTAAAAATTTACAGTTAAGGAACATTCCAGGCAGAACTGATATGCTGTGTATTAACCAGTGTAGCGTCCAAGGAGGTGGAGCTTGATACATCATTGTGTCATGTTCCTCCCCTCAGGTTCTGCACTAGGCAAAATACAGTTTGAGCTTTAGCAGGAGTGTTACTTTACAGTAATTGTGTGCTTTTTGCATCCATACGTCCATTCTGCATCCCCACAAAAAAGATAAAACATGTCCTGTTCTTTTTGCGGACAAGTATAGGACATTTCTACAGGAGTTAAAAAAAATGGCAGCATGCACTTTGCTGGTATTTGTATTTTGTTCTAGTAGACGCCCCCATAGCCCCCAGTGATGTGCCAGTAGATGCCCCCATAGTGTGTCAGTGTTAATGCCCCAGTGAATGCCCCCATAGTGCGTCACAGAAAAGAAAAAAAATAAACACCTCCACAATGGCAGAGGAACAGGGAAGGGAGACGCTTCTACCTTGCCCTGCTGCAACGTTCATCTGTATCGCTGTCCTGAGGATTGCGATACAGATAAATGTAGGGAGATGAGGTCTTCCACAATGGAAGCACTCATCTCCAGCTGCCCTACCGCTGCCGCCAGAGCAGGTTCGGGACTCAGCCGGTAACATGGTTCTCCAATCCGGCTGTAATTTTAACAACCTGATCTAGAGACCCGGAGGGAACAGGCTGAATCCCAGGCCTGGGAAGAGAGGACAAAGGCTTGAGAGGATAAAGAAAGATCTTAAATCAGGTAGAAGAGTTGGGCTTAGACACTTTCAAAATGAAAGCCCGCATATCTAGGCACTGCATATCAATAAAAAGTAATTTTCCTGGGCAATGAATTCACTCCATAGTGACATACAAGTATGCTGCCAATGGTTCTGCTGAGCATTGCTGGTAGTATACATTGTGAAAAGTGGGTGACAGATTCCCTTTAAGATTTGGGTCTGAACAAATTATGTTGTACATATTATAGGAGAAAAAACAGTGACACACATTGTCAGCTGGTCTAGTTACACAAAGAAGCTCAAGTCATCCTCTAATAATATTTTATTTGCTTATCTCTTTATATATTTGCACTGAACCAATACTATAGAAGACACGCTCATCTAGACAAATGTCCATGTTAGGGTTGGATGACAGATGCCACTTTTATGCGCACTAGTTTTCTTTGAACGTTCAGTAATATTTCTACAAAAGATTGCTGATGTGTTTATGGAAAGCTGCCAGCACTTCTCTTCGGTTTCTAAAAAACATTATTGCTTGTACAGATGCTTTTTCAATTCACACGCAATGTTATATAGTTACATATTACGGTTGAAAAAAGACATAGGTCCTCCATCAAGTTCAACCAGGGGATGGGAGAGGATGTTGTTTCTCTTTCAGTCCTCTTTATTATCCATTATCATATCGTTCCCAAATTCCATGCCACTTTTTCAAATTATAAAGGCTGACTGGTAAGAGCATCAGTTTTGTGTTTTTTGCCCTTGACCCAGGGGCATAGCTATAGGGGGTGCAGAGGTAGCAGTCACTACCGGGCCCAGGTGTCACGTTCGGGTGTGGGAGGAAAACACCATACCGAACATAGGTGGGAAGGGGTAAGGGAATAATGCCTGGAAACTAGGGAAAGGAAATGGACACCTAGTAAAACCCTAATCAAAGTCCTGACTAACTACCAGTATGAACAGACCCCAGAGGTAGGTGAGTTTATACACAGGAATACATAATGTCCTAACTCACCCTATAGGACCCTGGTACTAATGTCAGGACTGAGACAACCTGTTCCTCCAAAAGGAAGGACAAACAGGAGTCTCCCTCAGGCCTAATACAAATGTAGGGGAAATGCAACACATAAAATAACCCAAACAAAATACAAAAGGTAAAGAATGCACTTAACTTCAAGTGGTTATGGCAGCACCAGGAACTCAGCCGAGATCGACACACCAGCTATCCACAACTCAAACTGAAGCTATAAACTGCATAGCATACTGGGAGAAACAACAATAAATAGAGAAGGTTAAATGACCATAATAGCCACACCTGGGGAAAGAAGGTGTGGCAAGCACCAGAAACAACACAGACGTCATTTGATCCAAACGGAAAACATGTCAGATCAAACCACGTGTTGCCAGTCTCACCGATCTTCTGCCACCTTTCGCGGGAACGTGTGTTACACCAGGACTCAAAGACATAAGAATACACCGGTATTATAGAAAGTGCATGCTGGTCACGTTATACCTCTGGCTGGAGGGAAAGGGTTATGTGAAGAATTTGGCATGGGGGAGGGAGGAGGCTTGCGATTTAAATTTTTTCCTCAGGCAGATCAAAGGCAATGTGCTTCCCAGCCCCTGGCCACAAAGCACTGAGGGAAGGGAGCCCAAGCTAAAGTCTTGCACCAGGGCCCATGAGCCTTTAGCTACGCCCCTGCCTTAACCCAAATATGGTGCCACACTGATGTTTCATGAATCATGAAGCAATTGAAGCAGTCACAGCAGAGGTTAAACCAACAAAATTTTACTCTAGTTTGCCGAACAATTATAGTATTTTAAACGAGCTACAGGAGATTTCAGAGCAGGACTGCAGACAGAGTTGTCAGAGAGTTCATTTGACAGAATTAGCACAGAACCACTCTGTAGCTTTCTATTTGATGGAATACATGTAAGGAACTAAAACCAAATAAAGCAGAAACAGACAAATGACATAAAGGTGTGTTTAGCATGCTTGTACAACAAACAGGCTGATGGCCATTACTGGTAGTGTATTAGTGAAAATTACATGACAGATTCCCTTTAAGGGGTGCTTTTATAGGCAATTTAAAATGTTTCAGTCTTCAAATGAACCTTTCTTAAACACTATTGTCACTTAGGAAGAAAGTTAATGTAGTATGACGATAACGACCTCTTTAAAGGTGTTGTCCAGGTTCAGAGCTAAACCTGGACATATCCCCTTCTTCACCCAAGCAGCCCCTCCGAGACGAGCATTGGAGCATTTTTAAGCACATCCAGTAACATACAGAATCTCTGCAAGGCGGAGGCTTCCGCCTAGCAGTGTTTCCGGTGACGTCACCAACACTAATGGGCAGGCTTTAGCCCTGCCCTAGCCTGTAAAACAGCCTAGGGCAGTGCTAAAGCCCGCCCATTAGTACCTGTCCTTTTTAAAAAACCATTAGAAGCATGTTCTCCACCCCAGATTGCCTGACTCACTATTGATACAACACAAAAAACATAGTTGACCTTAGTCTCCCTGACCCCAGGTTTACTATAAGACAATATATCTAGACCTAAGCTATGATATAGAACTCGATCTCTTAGGGAAAAATCACAATCGCCTAACATGGGTAGAACCTAAATCTCCGAACCCATCTGAACCTCTCAGTGATATCACATTGGCCACCTTAAAGGTCTGTTACTTCTTAAATAAACAACTCAATTTATCTACCACACCTTCTCCCCTAACATTAGCCGCTGCTATTCCGCAACTGGTAGATGCAAATTTTCTAGATGCCTTTGGCCTGTGAAGTGACCGCTGTGATACAAAAATATCTTCCCTTTTAACCCCTTCTACTCCAGGCCAGTTTTCACCTTCTTAACCGCGCCATTTTTTGCAAATCTGACATGTATCACTTTATTAGGTAATAATTTTGGAAGCATTTACATATCCAAGCCAATTTGAGATTGTTTTCTCATGACACATTGTACTTTATTACAGTGGTAAAATATATTTCACCCTTATTTATATAAAAATCCCAAATTTATCAGAAATTTGGAAAAATTTGCAATTTTAAAAATTTAAATTTCTCTGTTTTTAAGATAGTGATACCTCATAAAATAGTTATTAATTAACATTTCCCATATGTCTACTTTATGTTCACATAATTTTGTAAATGCAATTTTATTTTTTTGGTGGTAAATGGAGCACAATTTTAGATGCAATTTTTAGATTTTTTAAGAAAATTTCCAAAACCCACTTTTTAAAGGACCAATTCAGTTATGAAGTCACTTTGTGAGGCTTACACTATAGAACCCACCCGTAAATGACCCCATTTTATAAACTAAATCCCTTAAGTTCAAATATGATTTTACAAACTTTGTTAACCCTTTGGTGTTTTAACGTAATTAAAGGAAAATAGAGGAGAAATTAAAAGATTTCACTTCTTTTTGCATATGTTGATCACGGTTAGCAGCGAATCAGAGTTCCACGCCGGAGAGGGAGCGTGAGAAAGAGAGACCACATCCAAGGGAGATCAATGGATGAAATTTAATTGTGATCGAGCGGAAATGTGGGAGAAGCTATTAAAACTGAAGACTTGAAGGAAAGGAGGGGGCCCGCGGCAATTATCCACTCCCGACTCGGGAAAGTAGTGACGATAAATAACAATACAGGACTCTTAAAATGCCCTGTTATTGGAATGAGTAATAAAAAATTATAGGGAATGTCACTGGGGTATTTTGGATTTGGAAACGTTAGACAGATGAGGTCCTGCTGCCGCTTTGTTGACTCTAGATAACTTCTGCCTGATCGCACGTCCCCGTGACGTCCACGATCCATTTGGATATCTTCTCTATCAACTTTCGATGTTCTTTTCTGAATCAGGGTTCCACGCCGGATAGCGAGCGTATGAAAGGGATACCACATCCAAGGGAGGTCAATGGCTGCAATGTGATCGAGCTGAAATGTGGGACAAGTTATTAAAGCAGAAGAATCGAATGAAAGGCCCAATTAAAGACGAATTTTACAGATTTAATTCCCTGTCACCTATGCAGAGCAGGGGTTTTTCATCGCCAGAAATGAGTTAATGTCACCCACCAATGGAACAGACGATTTTTTAAAATTTCGGTCCCTGTCACCTATACAGAGCAGGGGTTTATTCACGGCAAAAATTTTAAAATGTCACCCAAGAATGTAACAGAAAAATTTGTGAAATTTATTAACCTGTCTACTAGGTAGAGCAGGGGTATATCACAGCCAAAAATTGGTGAATTTCACCCGAATATCTAACAGACAAATTAATGTTTTTTTTTTACCTGTCTACTAGCTACAGCCGGGGTATATCACACCCAAAAATTGGTAAATTTCACCCGAATATGTAACAGACAAATTAATGATTTTTTTTACCTGTCTACCAGGTTTAGCAGTGGTATATCACAGCCAAAAATTTGTGAATTTCACCCGAAAATGTAAAAGACAAATTAGTGAAATGTTTTTACCTGTCTACTAGGTACAGCCGGGGTATATCACACCCAAAAATTGGTAAATTTCACCCGAATATGTAACAGACAAATTAGTGAAATGTTACCTGTCTACAAGGTAGAGCAGGGGTATATCACACCCAAAAATTGGTTAATTTCACCCGAATATGTAACAGACAAATTAGTAAAATGACATAAAATAAAATATGTACAAATAAAAAAAAATAAACTTGATTTATGAGGTGGAGGTCCATATGGAGTAGGAGTTTGAGGAGGCGGTGGACATAGCGGTGTAGGTGGAAGCGGCGGTGGAGGAGGACGAGGTAGCCAACACAGGTTTTTGGTTTTAATTAAAATTTTATTTTTTTAATTAGGGTACACGCCAAAAGAGTGTGAAATATCCAAAATACAACAATGAGCAATTGCGCTGTAGTATAACAATGGCTGGTTAAGGCCGGTATACATGTCTATTCTGCACAAGGTACGGACAAGTCCTGTGGGATCCGTGCCTGGTTCAATTTAATGAACGTGAACTTGTCCACATTGGCTGTGGACAGGCGGCTGCGCTTGTCTGTGATAACGCCCCCTGCTGTGCAAAACACACTTTCAGACAATACACTGTCTGCAGGGCAGGCCTGCACCTCCAAGGCGTAAAGGGCAAGCCATGCCATGTGCCCAATTTGTGCCCAATTTGGAGACCCAGAAGTTGAAGGGGGCAGACCCGTCATTCAGTACGTGTAGGCGTGTGCACACATACTGCTCCACCATGTTGATGAAATGCTGCCTCCTGCTAAGATGTTCCATATCAGCTGGTGGTGCTGGTTGTTGTGCCGTGCTGACAAAGCTTTTCCACATTTCGGCCATGTTAACCCTGCCTTCTGAGGTGCTGGTGGTGCCCCAGCTGCGTTGGCGACCTCTTCCTCCTCCTCTGCCTTCGCCTTGTGCTTCCACTGTGCCCCCGCTGTCAGGTGGGAATGCCACCAGCAGCGCGTCTACCAGCGTGCGCTTGTACCCGCGCATCTTACGATCACGCTCCAGTGACGGAATTAAGGACGGTACGTTGTCCATGTAACAGGGATCCAGCAGCGTGGCCACCCAGTAATCAGCACAAGTTAGAATGTGGGCAACTCGGCGGTCGTTGCGTAGACACTGCATCATGTAATCGCTCATGTGTGCCAGGCTGCCCCGAGGCAACGAAAAGCTGTCCTCTGTGGGAGGTGTATTGTCTGTGTCCTCTGTATCCCCCTAGCCACGCACCAGTGATGACCATGAGCTGGTTTGGGTGCCACCCTGCTGTGAACACGGTTCCTCCTCCTCCATCTCCTCCACCTCGTCATCCCCTAGAACTGTGCCCTGGCTGGACAATTGTGTACCTGGCATTTGTGGGTGCAGGAACCCACCCTCGGAGCCACTGAATGACTGGCCGGAAACACTATGAAATGATCCCTCTTCCTCCTCCTCCTCCTGTGCCACATCCTCTGCTATCATCGCCAGCAGCGTTTTTTCAAGGAGGCCTAGAAGTGGGATAGTAACGCTGAGAACGGCTTTATTGGCACTGGCCATGTTGGTGGAGTACTCGAAACAGCGCAACAAGGAACACAGGTCTCGCATGGAGGCCCAGTCATTGGTGGTGAAGTGGTGCTGTTCCGCAGAGCGAATCACCTGTGCGTGCTGCTCCGCAGAGCGACTCACCCGTGCGTGCTGCTCCGCAGAGCGACTCACCCGTGCATGCTGCAGCTGAAACTCCACTATCGCCTGCTGCTGCTTGCACAGTCTTTCCAGCATATGCAAGGTGGAGTTCCACCTTGTGGGCACGTCGCATATGAGGCGGTGAGCGGGAAGGCTGAAGTTACGCTGCAGCGCTGACAGGCGAGCAGCAGCAGGGTGAGAACGCCAAAAGCGAGCACAGACGGCCTGCACTTTATGCAGCAGCTCTGACATATCGGGGTAATTTTTAAGGAACCTCTGCACCACCAAATTCAGCACATGCGCCAGGCAAGGGATGTGCGTCAAACCGGCTAGTCCTAGAGCTGCTACGAGATTTCGCCCATTATCGCACACCACCAGGCCGGGCTTGAGGCTCACTGGCACCAACCACTCATTGGTATGTTGTTCAAGGCCTGTCCACAGCTCCTGCGCGGTGTGGGGTTTGTCCCCCAAACAGATATGTTTTAAAACTGCCTGCTGTCGTTTACCCCTGGCTGTGCTGAAGTTGGTGGTGAAGGTGTTACGCTGACCGGATGAGGAGGCGGTAGAGGATGAGGAAGTGGAGTAGGAGGAGGAAGCAACAGGAGGCAAACTGAAGCGCCCTGCAATCTTTGGTGGTGGAAGGACATGCGCCAAACTGCTATCCGCCTCAGGCCCAGCCGCCACTGCATTTATAACGTCCCTGACCGTGCTTACCAGTCCACGTATCTGTAGTTAGGTGGACCTTGCCACAGATGGCGTTGCGAAGTGAATACACCTGATTTTGTCCCCCACTTGGTTGTGAAGGGAAGGGATGGCACGCCTGGAAAAGTAGTGGTGGCTGGGAACGACGTACTGTGGGACAGCCACCGCCATAAAGCTTTTAAATCTCTCTGTCTCCACCAGACGGAATGACAGCATTTCAAAGGACAGAAATTTTGAAATGCTGACATTCAGGGCCAGGGATCACGGGTGGGTAGGGGGGCACTTCCTCTTCCTCTCCAGTGTTTGGGAGATGGAGAGATGAACGCTTCCGTGGGACATTGTGGAGATGCTTGGTGACCGAGGTGGTGGTGTTGCTGGCAGATCCTCTGTTTGAGGGGTGGCAGGTGGCACTGTTACTCCAGAGGTGGATGAAGAGGCCGAGACTGCAGCAGAAGAGGAAGCAAAAGGAGCCAGAGGCCTTTCTTGGTTTTTGAGGTGTCTACTCCACTGCAGCTCGTGTTTTGCACTTAGAGCCTGAAGATAGGCATAAACGTTCTCAACCTGAGCACAACCTGCATGACCAGGCATCTGATTGCACAGCGTGCAAACCACTCGTGTCTTGTCATCAGAACATTGTCTGAAGAACTGCCACGCCAGGGAACTCCTTAGACCTGGCTTTGGTGTGCTCGGTCCCTTGCTGCGGTGGGCAGTAGCAGGCGTACTGTCTAGGAGACGGCCGCTCCGCTTTTGCACCCTGCTCCCTCTTCTGCTGTGCTGGTGGCTCTGTGCGACCACCGCTTCTTCCTCCGAACTACACATGTCACTCGCATGACCTTGATTCCATGTGGGGTCGAGAACCTTATCATCCTCCACATCATCTTCCACCCAGTCTTCACCCCTGCCCTCCTTGTTGGTCTGCACACTTTCGAAAGCCACAGAAGTTGGCACCTGTGTTTCATCATCATCCGAGACGTGCTGCGATGGTCCTCCCATGTACTCATCTTGAAACAATCTAAGTCACAACAATAGACAATCACAGTCTGCTTAAACTAATAACACAAAAAGAATTAAAATGTTACCATGTTTTTATTGAACACACCATGTAAACATTCACAGTGCAGGTGGAAAAAGTATGTGAACCCCTAGACTAATGACATCTCCAAGAGCTAATTGGAGTGAGGTGTCAGCCAACTGGAGTCCAATCAATAAGATGAGATTGGAGGTGTTGATTACAGCTGCCCTGCCCTATATAAAACACACACCAGTTCTGGGTTTGCTTGATGTGAATGATGCCTCGCACAAAAGAGCTCTGAGAAGACCTACAATTAAGAATTGTTGACTTGCATAAAGCTAGAAAGGGTTATAAAAGTATCTCTAAAAGCCTTGCTGTTCATCAGTCCACGGTAAGACAAATTGTCTATAAATGGAGAAAGTTCAGCACTGATGCTACTCTCCCTAGGAGTGGCCATTCTGTAAAGATGACTGCAAGAGCACAGCACAGACTGCTCAATAAGGTGAAGAAGAATCCTAGAGTGTCAGCTAAAGACTTACAAAAGTCTCTGGCATATGCTAACATCCCTGTTAGCGAATCTACGATATGTAAAACATTAAACAAGAATGGATTTCATGGGAGGATACCACAGAGAAAGCCACTGCTGTCCAAAAAAAAACATTGCTGCACATTTACAGTTTGCACAAGAGCACCTGGATGTTCCACAGCAGTACTGGCAAAATATTCTGTGGACAGATGAAACCAAAGTTGAGTTGTTTGGAAGAAACACACAATACTATGTGTGGAGAAAAAGAGGCACAGCACACCAACATTAAAACCTCATCCCAACTGTGAAGTATCGTGGTTTGGGGCTGCATTGCTGTATCAGGGCCTGGATGGATTGCTATCATCGAAGGAAAAATAAATTCCGAAGTTTATCAAGACATTTTGCAGGAAAACTTAAGGCCATCTGTCCACCAGCTGAAGCTCAACAGAAGATGGGTGTTGCAACAGGACAACGACCCAAAGCATAGAAGTAAATCAACAACAGAATGGCTTAAACAGAAGAAAATACGCCTTCTGGAGTGGCCCAGTCAGAGTCCTGACCTCAACCCGATTGAGATACTGTGGCATGAACTCAAAAAAGCGATTCACACCAGACATCCCAAGAATATTGCTGAACTGAAACAGTTCTGTAAAGAGGAATGGCCAAGAATTACTCCTGACTGTTGTGCACGTCTGATCTGCAACTACAGAAAACGTTTGGTTGATTTTATTGCTGCCAAAGGAGGTTCAACCAGTTATTAAATCCAAGGATTCACATACTTTTTCCACCTGCACTGTGAATGTTTACATGGTGTGTTCAATAAAAACATGGTAACATTTAATTATTTTTGTGTTATTAGTTTAAGCAGACTGTGATTGTCTATTGTTGTGACTTAGATGAAGATCAGATCACATTTTATGACCAATTTGTGCAGAAATCCATATCATTCCAAAGTGTTCACATACTTTTTCTTGCAACTGTAAGTGGTTGGGCATCGGTGCACTCAATCTCTTCCACTTCTGGGGCAGGGATAGGTGGATGGCCCTGAGAATCCCTGCTAGCAGAGTCATCAAAAAGCAGAAGAGACTGCTGCATAACTTGGGGCTCAGACTGCTTGGCTAATTTGCAAGGGGGTTAGGTGAAAGACTGATGGACATCGGCTGCAGGTGCCAACTCTGATCTTTTAGCAGGAGACTGGGTAGGAGACAATGTAAAGGAACTGGAGGCACTGTCAGCAACCCCATCTACTATCGCCTGTACTTGTTCTGGCCTCGCCATTCATAGAGCTGCATTAGGCCCGACCAAATACCGCGGAAGGTTCTGTCGCCTACTCGCACCTGAGGAAGGTGTTTCACTTGTGCATGTAGCTGGTACAAATTGACCACATCCTCTCCTTGCAACAGGAGCTCCACCAGCAGCACCACGACTGGGGTCACGTCCCTTATTTGACGCTCTCCTCATATTTCTCAAATTTAGGATCTTGCCCAAAATGGGTGTTTTCTTAATAACAGAGTAGAACAACAGTATTTAACGCGTGTATCTCACAATGACAGATGCAGCTAAGGCTGCAAAATTACGTTTTTTGCCCTAAATGGGTGTTTTTTTAATACAAGAATAGCACAGCAGTATCTAAAGCGTGTATCTCACACGTACAGATGCAGACAAGGCTGCAAATTAAGATTTTTGCCTAAAATGGGTGTTTATTTAATACCAGAATAGCACAGCAGTATGTAAATGGTGTATCTCGCAATGACAGATGCAGTAAACGCTGCAAAATTAAGATTTTTGCCCAAAATGGGTGTTTTTTTTACAACCCAGAAAATCATTGAAGTATTTCAAGCTTGTTTTAACAATAACAGATGCAGCAAAGGCTGCAATATTAAAAAATGGTGTTTTTTTAATAACAGAATATGACAGCAGTATATAACGCTTGAATTTCACACGTACAGATGCAGCAAGGGCTGTAAAATTTGGTATTTTGCCCAAAAGGGGTGTTTTTTTAAAACCCAGAAAATTATAGCTGTATTTCTAGCTTAAATTGCACACTGACTAATGTGGCAGAGGTCCAAGATGGAGGGTATTGCCAAAAACGGGTGTTTTTTAAAACCCAGAAAATTATAGAAGTATTTCAAGCTTGTTTTTAACAATCACAGATGCAGCAAAGGCTGCAATATTAAGTACTTTGCCCCAAAATGAGTGTTTTTTTTTTTACTAACAGAATATGACAGCAGTATATAACGCTTGAATTTCACACTGACAGATACAGCAAGGGCTGTAAAATTGAGTATTTTGCCTAAAAATTGTGTTTTTTTAAAACCCAGAAAATTATTGCTGTATTTCAAGCTTAAATTGCACACTGACAAATGCTGCAAAGGCACCAGATGTAGGATATTGCCAAAAATGGGTGTTTTTTTAAACCCAGATTATTATTGCAGTATTTGAAGCTTGGACTTAAATGTCACAAAAGCACATATGCTGTGCTGGTGCACTGAGCTTGCATAAAATGGCTGCCGCCGCCCACCCATCTAACAGATGGATAAAACGAATTTTTCTCTGTCACTGGGCTCAGGGCAGGGTAAAAAGATTGTGCACTGCACCCACAAAATTAAATCTAGGTAGATCGCTGAGTTAACAAGCACTTCTGATTAAAGATTCTTTCCTATTCTCTCCCTCACAGCAGCAGCATCCTCTCCCTACACTAGTAACAGCAGAGTGATGTGCACCGCTACGTGACTCCAGCTTATATAGAGGCTGGGTCACATGCTGCACTGGCCAATCACAGCCATGCCATTAGTAGGCATGGCTGTGATTGCTTCTAAGGGCACAGAATTAAACACTTGTTGATTGGCTGCTCTGCAGCCTTTCAAAAAGCGCCAAGAAAATCGCCGAACACCGAACCCGAACCCGAACTTTTACTAAAATGTTCGGGTTCGGGTCCAGGGTCCAAAAATCCGAAAGTTTGGTACGAACCCGAACTTTACAGTTCGGGTTTGCTCAACCCTAGCCATGTCGCATTTGAAGACCACCTGATGCACCCTTACAGTAGAAACTGCCAAAAAGTGAGTTTTGGAAACTACGGGATAAAGTGACAGTTCTATTGGTACTTATTTGGGGTACATTTATTTTTTCATCGCTCAATAATATGTTTTTTGTGAGGCAAGGTAACAAAAAAAAGGCTGTTCTGGCACCTTTTTAATTTTTTATGGACTTCACCTAACAGAATAGATCATGTGTTATTTTTATAGAGCCGGTCGTTATGGATGCGGTGATGCCTAATATGTCTATTTTTTATTTTAGAATTGCAAGTTATAGTGGCTCACCCCACTTGTCACTGTGGTAATGGTGCCCTGCTGCAAGTGATTCACCTACTCCCTTAATTGAAAAAAATATATAATAATCAGCAGGCACTCACCATCTGAATTTCACATATATAACACATTTAATAAAATAATTAATTAGATAAAATGTTATGGATAATACTGTAATATATCTTAAAACTTTACATACAATACCGTATATACTCGAGTATAAGACGAGTTTTTTGGCACATATTTTTGTGCTCAAAAAGCCTCCTCGTCTTATACTCGAGTCTAGGTCTTAGCTCCGGTAATACAGGCAGTGCGGGGGGTGGCGCTCACTCACAGACGTCACGCGCCTGCGCCGCCTAGTGTGAGAAGGCGCGTGACGTCAGTGAGTGAGCGCCGCTCCACGCACTGCCTGTATTACCGGAGCAAAGACAAAGTAAGATAACCACAGTTAAAGGTTACTAATTAGTTTAAATATACTGCTGTGAGCGCCGGGGAGGGGGATCTGTGGATGGCACTGTAGGGGGATCTGTGGATGGCACTGTAGGGGGATCTGTGGATGGCTCTGCCATCCACAGATCCCCCTACAGTGCCATCCACAGATCCCCCCTCCCCTAAACAGTGCCATCATTGCACTGTTTAGGGGAGGGGGGATCTGTGGATGGCACTGTTTAGGGGGGAGATCTGTGGATGGCACTGTTTAGGGGGGAGATCTGTGGATGGCTCCCTGTATTTAATGCAGAGTGTGTGTGTATATAATGCACACTCTCTGCATTAAATACAGGGAGTCACCCTCTTGCAGATGTGTGTATATAATGTAGAGTGTGTGCATTATATACACATACACTCTGCATTATAGCTGCATTTCCCACCCTAGTCTTATACTCGAGTCAATAATTTTTCCCATTTTTTTGGGGTAAAATTAGGGGCTCGGCTTATACTCGGGTCGGCTTATACTCGAGTATATACGGTATATAAAATTATGCACTATGGCTATATAACCAATTACTAATGGATAAGAATATCAGATGTTATAAAGAATCGAATATAAAATTGGATAAAAAAATCGGATAAAAATCGGATGAAATATCGCTTGGAATTATTTTGATGGGATTTTTTCGAATAGTATTTGAATACAATTTCAAGTATCCATTAGTCATCCAAGGTATATTTGTCTATATGTCCTTGTTAGAGATTCCTAATGAGTCAATACAAAGTTCCTTACAGAAAGTACGTAATTGCAATATATAATCGGTCTTTTGACGCTGATATCTTTAATTTATGCACTGAAGTGTCTGTTATTTTCAATTAGGACACTAGGGCTGTGCAGTTGTGTCAATTGGTAACTTTCGAATTAATAATACGATTTGTCTTGCATAAGATCAAATAGTCAATTGTTCGTATAAAATTCGATAGCGCTTACTGTAGAGGCGTCCCTCTCACAGTTCAGCTACTCACCCAAACCCAGAACTTTTGTCTTTTCTTTTCGTATAATGTGGTTATGGCGCTCAGCTGTCGGCGTCCCACGTGGTAGTATGTAGATACGTGTTGTTGGTCTATGAATAAATAGCTAAAGAAAAGACGAAGTTGAGGAGATTTGTCTTGAATGATTCCAGCTTTTTCGGATATGTACTTCTTAATCCTGCAGGATATATTGATTTGGTAGTTTGATTCCTTTAGTCCGCCAAACGCGTTTCGAGGTGACCTCACCTCTTCCTCAGTGGCTTAAATGGAAACCAAACTATTTTCTCTTTATATATAGTGTCGATGGCTACATCAAAGACCTGGATTTTCGGAATGCTGGAAAATCTGGTAGGAATATATCCTTTTACATATATGAAAGATGGATTGTCAAATGTATAATGTATAACTTAAGTCACATTGAACTTTATATTCAATAGTTATTTGAAGGAGAAAAGGAGAATAAAAATAGCCAAAAAACGCATGTGCGTTTGTATTGCGTTTTTCTTGCGGGTTTTCTCCAAATTGTGTTTTTTGGCTTTTTACATTCCTAAGTATGCGATGCCTCCATTCTATACATTTCTATATTGTTCTACATATAAAATATACAATATATAACTTGAATAACATTCAACTTTATATTCAATGATTGTTTCAAAGAAACAAATGAGAGTGTCTTATTTCATTCCTAAATATGCACTGACTCAATTCTATGCATTTCTATATTGTTTTATATATAAAATGTACAATATATGGCTTGAATAACCTTCAACTTTATACTCAATGGGCACACTTTCCTTTGTCAGCACAGCAATACAGAAAACATGTAGGAAACAAATTATAAGAATATTCATATACAGCAAGGTATTAAATAAGAATCAATATAATTGCAATGAAAACGCTTTTAAAATATACACTGTTTTTAAATAATTTTTAACGCATTATATAACAATTTATTCAAGTTTAATAAATTTTTAACTAATAAAATATTTTATCCTTATTTATTATATGTTTTATATTATTATGGAATATAGAAAATGACCACACTATTGTATTTGATAAATGACTACTTAATTAGGTGATATGTAATCAATATGAATATATAGAACAATATAGAAATGCATGGAATAGAGTCATCGCATATTTAGGAATGAAATAAGCAAAAAAATGCAATTTTGAGAAAAAACGCAAGAAAAACGCATTATAAACACGTATCTACATACTACCACGTGGGACGCCGACAGCTGAGCGCCATAACCACATTATACGAAAAGAAAAGACAAAAGTTCTGGGTTTGGGTGAGTAGCTGAACTGTGAGAGGGACGCCTCTACAGTAAGCGCTATCGAATTTTATACGAACAATTGACTATTTGATCTTATGCAAGACAAATCGTATTATTAATTCAAAAGTTACCCATTGACACAACTGCACAGCCCTAGTGTCCTAATTGAAAATAACAGACACTTCAGTGCATAAATTAAAGATATCAGCGTCAAAAGACCGATCGAAATTTGGTCTATTATATATTGCAATTACGTACTTTCTGTAAGGAACTTTGTATTGACTCATTAGGAATCTCTAACAAGGACATATAGACAAATATACCTTGGATGACTAATGGATACTTGAAATTGTATTCGAATACTATTCGAAAAAATCCCATCAAAATAATTCCAAGCAATATTTCATCCGATTTTTATCCGATTTTATATTCGATTCTTTATAACATCTGATATTCTTATCCATTTGTAATTGGTTATATGGTCATAGTGCATAATTTTATATATTGTATGTAGAGTAAAGGTTTAAGATATATTACAGTATTATCCATAACATTTTATCTACCATAATTAATTATTTTATTAAATGTGTTATATATGTGAAATTCAGATGGTGAGTGCCTGCTGATTATTTTATATTCTATTTTTTATTTTATTTATTTCAGTTTTACAAATTAAACAGCATTTTTGAAAAGAAAATCATGTTTTTGTGCCTCCATTTTCTGAAAGCCATATTTTTTAAATTATTCTGCCGATCGTCTTGTGTAGGAGCTCGTTTGTTGCAGGAAGAGTTGACGTTTTTATTGATACCATTTTTGGGTACGTATGATTTTTTAATCATTCAATATTACACTTTTTTGGGGCAAGGTGACCAAAAAATGGCTGCTTTGGCACTGTTTTTATTATATTGTTTTTACGGCCTTCATCTGAGGGGTAGATCATGTGATATTTTTATAAAGCCGGTTGTTATCGACACAGTGATATCTGATACATCTGTTTTTATTTTAAAAAATTACATTTTTTTAAATTAAAAATCACTTGAAGGGGCACTTTTTTTTTTACTGTAAACTTATTTTTTTAAATAATTTTTTAACATTTTTATTTTTGTCTGGTCCCTGTTTCAATTTAGTACAATACATGCTGTATTGTACTACATTGAAACTGTCAGTTTTACACTGACCGTATGCCTGTGATACCCAGCCTGGGGGCCGGATCTCACAGGCTTCTGTACATGGCAGACCCTGAGGTCTTTGCCAGCCATTGGCTCCTTGTCACCCAGCATGGGTGGCCAATGGAGAGGCAAAGGGAGCCCCCTCCCTCTACTATCCTCTTATATGCTGCGGTCTGCATAGATCGCAGCATATAAGGGGTTAATCCGCCAGCATCGGCTTTTACAACTATGCCGGCGTATACAGCAGGGGTCTAGCTGTCAGTCACAGCTGGGCCCTGCATTGATTGGGTGCAAACAGCTACTGTGCCCGCCCGATCATCATGACGTAAGTAAGTAAGTCAATTTGCAGGAAGTTACTTCCCGCTGCACTGTACTAGAACGTCATATGTCGAGGAGGGGTTAAAAAATTTAAATATTCCCTTCTCAACACAATGGTCTGAGCTCTCATGCACACAAACTTATTTTTTTTCCATGTCACTTCCGTATTTTTTGCAGATCTGTGTTTTGCCGACCACAAAATTTATACGGTCGTGTGCATGAGCCCTTACTGTCACAAACCTCTTCACCGCATACACACTGCTCACCTAGACCAAATGTATCACTCTTACCTAGCCAAATATTCTGCCCAAGAAGCCTCTCCAGCTTCAAATTGCTTATACTTTTACCTAAGCCAATGCCAAAACTTTTATCATATCTATATCAACTAATTTAATCCACTTACCATTCTGTCAGCAAACCATCCTACCTGATCTCTTGGGTAAAAGACTTAAAGGGGTATTCCCATCACAGACAATGGGGGCATATCGCTAGGATTTTCCCGCTCCGTTCTTAATGTAGGTGCGGGTCCCAGAGGTGGGACCCACACCGACAATGAGAATGGAGCGGGCTAATGAACGAAGGGCGCACTGCACATGCTCAGCTCCCCTCCATTTATTTCTATGGGGCTACCGAAAATAGCCGAGCGCTGGCTCGGCTATTTCCGTCTGCCCTATAGAAAGAATAGGAGCAGGGGCCGTGCGTGCGCGATGTGCTCCCATTCACTTCTATGGGAGCAGCGGGGAGCAGCGCTTGGTGGTGGACGGACCCTGGGAAATCCGGAGTCCTCCAGCCACAACTCTCCCCACTCCGTTCTCGTTGTAGGTGCTGATCCCAGAGGTGGGACCCGCACCTATCAGACAATGGGGGCGTATCCTAGTGATATGCCCCCATTGTCTGTGATGGGAATACCCCTTTAAATATATCTCTATCTGACAAAGAAATCTCTTTTGTTTTGTCCCATTCGTATGGTTTATCAAAATACGTCTGCCTACATGAAAACAGCTTTAAATTAACCAACCGCTGGTAGAAGACACCAGAGTTATTACACCACTTTAATTTATTTGATGACAATTAATGCTGCAGATGCTCAGATCAGGTAGGCTCCATGAAATTAATCTGGTGGTACTGTTCCCTTATCAACAGATATTGGCAACAAGTAGAAAAAGCCATGAAAAACATGGGATTACTCCGATCTCCTTTATGTCCCATCTAAATCCAACTTATTAACATATCGTATAACAACTGCCAAGTTACTAATTCCTTTTCATTGGCTTCAATCTGAGCCCACCCTCACATAATAAATGGATCAGTAAGACTCAACAGATCTACTGGTTGGACAAAATCTCTACCTGGGGATCTCGGACCTCCTTCTTTGTTAAAACATGGACTCCCTGGAGAAACTGGTATGCAAAATTGGCAGCCATGTCTACCCCACAGCACAATGACTTTTATGATTGACCTTTACATCACTCTTTCCATTTCAGGTCTCTTTAATACTAACTGCAACTCCTCACACCCTCATTTACATATACAGTGCCCTTGAACTTTTCCAAATTTTTTCATTTTATACCCAAAAACTTAAATGTACACTATTTGGATTTTATGTGATAGACGAACACAAAGTAGCAAGTATGTGTGACGTGAAAAGAAAATGATAAGTGGTTTTCAAATTTTCTATAAAATTAAAATCTGGAAAACATGGCATGCATTTGTATTCAGCCCCCCTGAGTCAATACTTTGTAGGACCATCTTTCACTGCAATTATAGCTGTAAGTCTTTTGGGGTATGTCTCTATCAGCTTTGCACTACTAGAGGCTGATATTTTTTGCATTCTGGCAAGGGCCCGACTGTATAGGGAGGGTGCTTAGGGACTGATGGTCCTCCCCATCCCCCTCTTTTCCCCCTAGGGCGTTTAGGGAGTCTGGCCCCGTCACGTTAATGGTTAAGTAGGTGGCAGATTAGGGCCATTAAGGGTTAATTCACTGGGCATCCTCCTTAGACAGGATGGGGGCGGTGCAGGAATCCTGAAGGTCACATATACCCCCTCCCTGTTCCAGTCACTTCCTCTTGCAAGTGAAAGCAAATTGGTGAGTACTACCATTGCTCTGTCCACACCTAGAGAGGTCCGTGGGTGATGCTGCCTTTATGGAGGCTCTCCTGGCGAGATTTGCAGAGGAAAGTGAGGGTGGCTGCGCTCTTTTCTGAGCAGCATCGGCTCTCCCCCGACCTTCCTCCTCCCCTGCCTGTCTGCGATACCTGCTGGGGAGCTGCCGCAGCCGGCGGTCAGTTCTGGTTCTTCTGCCAGGGGTAGGTAGCCCGCTTGGTGTTCCTGCCATGGGGGCCTCAGTGGTAGCCCATTAGGCCCCCCATCTCCTCCACCCCGGATTACCGTGCACCCGCTACTATAGCTTGACTCCAAGGGGTGTTCCTGCTGCCCCTGTTTCTGCAGTTGGTGCCCCTCTTCGAGCCCATGTTGGTGACAAATACCCATGCCAATGACAACCCCCCCCCCCCTCGGGTCACGCAGACGCAGGTGCCCTCTGTTTTTCCCGCAAGCACCAGTCCCGTTGCCGTTCCAGGGTTTCCGGGTGAATTAGGCGCTCCAGATCCTCCGGGGTGGCACTCATCGTCGTCTTCTGACGGATTGTCGGGCGCATCTGAGGAGTCTGGTCTGATGTTGCAATCAAAAACCATAAGAGGCAGGTGCCTACCATCCATTCTGGGTTCTTAGCCTGGTCACTGTAGCAGCCCCTCAGGATGAGGTTCCTGTCCCTGCTACTTCGGTGGCACCATACCTGACTACGCTACGCCTGGTGAGTACCAATGCACTGGGGCATGGGGGGCGGGAGGTTCTTGTTTAGAGATGGAATTGTTACTATGGCACTCCTGGATGCGGGGCCCCCTCACCCCAAATCATTCTTATAGCTCAGCGGTAATGTAATTTCAGGTGCAGCATTCTTGGTTTAAAACTCCTATAATCTCCTTTTAGCATGCTGCTTTATAGCTGCTTGGATCAGGTCATTGCCTCTAATGGACAGGGTTGTGAGTTCATATCCCTGCAGAAACTTTAGTACTATATCCACTTACAGATCTAGGACGCTATATGCTCCTTCTAGAGATGGTACGCTATAGGTTTTTTGTTTGTGATATATAGTGTGAAGCCCTTAGTTCAAATCCCATCACAAGCTTTTCGCTATATGTTTGTACTGTATTCCCCTTTCAGAGATGGGATGCGTCCGCGGCAGTGCGAATGGGTAGCTTAATAGTATGGAGTAGGAATAAGTTGAGTCCAGACTTGGTTGTACGGAAGTTCACCAGTTGTTTTACTTGTCATATACGGAGAGTTATTCTATACCGTAGTGGGTAAGGCTTATACTGACGGTCTGGGGTTCAATTCCGAGTATTATTAATCCACACAATCAGCAGAGTTGGGTTTTTTAGCAGGAGTTTAGCGAGGTCCAGCTACAGCCATTGGTATAGTGACCTTCCTTGAGTATAGCCACCCCTGGTTCAAGTCCCAGGAGAGAGGTATATGTTTACCTAAAAAAATAAAAATAAAAATGACATGAGATGACGTGGTTATTTTACATATTGACGGAGGTAGGGTGTAGTAGTGGTAAAGCTCAGTCCCTCTGGGTGTCCTGTGGTTAAAGAATTAAAATAAATAAAATATAATAAACATGGGAGAGTATAAGGGAGCGGTATATTCGGGTGCTTTCCTGTGTAAAGTAATACTGCCTGTTATGCTCCTACCTGCGGGCACTAGGCCATGTGTATGTACTAAAAAAAAACAAAAAATAAAAAAACTAAATTTGTTTTATTTGAGCTTTCAATAATGGCATATATGACAAGGTTTGTTCATATGTACAGGGGCTGGGCGCAGTAGTAGTAATACCTTTAGCATTCAGCTCTATAACCCATGGTTATGACCTTCCTTTAATATAGATGGTTGTGAGTTCATATCATTACAGCCACATTTACGGTGTTTCTCCTGCTCAAGACTACGGTACTGGTCCACCGGACCACGGTTGATAACTGGTATGGTTGATAACTGGGCACTTCTGCTGAGCTTCTAACATGTCTATGAAGGCTGGCAGCTTGGTGGTATTTTAACCACCTCAGCCCCCCTAGCTTAAACACCCTTAATGACCAGACCACTTTTTACAATTCTGCACTACACTACTTTCACGGTTTATTGCTCGGTCATACAACTTACCACCCAAATGAATTTTACCTCCTTTTCTTCTCACTAATAGAGCTTTCATTTGGTGGTATTTCGGAAAGTAGACACCCTAAGGTATTCACTGATGGGCATAGTGAGTTCATAGAACTTCTTATTTTTTGTCACAAGTTAGCGGAAAATTATGATTTTTTTTATTTTTATTTATTTTTCCCTTACAAAGTCTCATATTCCACTAACTTGTGACAAAAAATAAAAACTTCCATGAACTCATTATGCCCATCACGAAATACCTTGGGGTGTCTTCTTTCCAAAATGGGGTCACTTGTGGGGTAGTTATACTGCCCTGGCATTTTAGGGGCCCTAATGTGTGAGAAGAAGTCTGGAATCCAAATGTGTAATAAATGCCCTGTAAAATCCTAAAAGTACTCATTGGAATTTGGGCCCCTTTGCCCACCTAGGCTGCAAAAAAGTGTCACACATGTGGTATCGCCGTACTCAGGAGAAGTAGGGCAATGTGTTTTGGGGTGTATTTTTACATATACCCATGCTGAGTGAGAGAAATATCTCTCTAAAAGTCAACTTTTCCCATTTTTTTATACAAAGTTGTCATTATTGAGAGATATTTATCTCACCCAGCATGGGTATATGTGAAAAGACACCCCAAAACACATTGCCCAACTTCTCCTGAGTACAGCGATACCACATGTGTGACACTTTTTGCAGCCTAGGTGCGCAAAGGGGCCCAAATTCCAATGAGTATCTTTTAGGAGGGCATTTGGATTCCAGACTTCTTCTCACGCTTTAGGGCCCCTAAAATGCCAGGGCAGTATAAATACCCCACATGTGACCCCATTTTGGAAAGAAGAAACCCCAAGGTATTCCGTGAGGGGCATGGCGAGTTTATAGAAGTTTTGTTTTTTTGGCACAAGTTAGCGGAAATTGTTTTTTTTTTTGTTTTTTCTCACAAAGTCTCCCTTTCCGCTAACTTGTGACAAAAAATAAAATTTTACATGAACTCGCCATGCCCCTCACAAAATACCTTGAGGTAAATGGGGTCACATGTGGGGTATTTATACTGCCCTGGCATTTTAGGGGCCCTAAAGCGTGAGAAGAAGTCTGGAATATAAATGTCTAAAAAGTTTTACGCATTTGGATTCCATGAGGGGTATGGTGAGTTCATGGGAGATTTTATTTTTTGTCACAAGTTAGTGGAATCTGAGACTTTGTAAGAAAAAACAAAACACCACTACACCCCCCCCCCGTCACTTATTAACCCCTTATTACCCCATATTAGACTCCCTGATCACCCCCCTGTCATTGATCACCCCCCTGTAAGGCTCCATTCAGACGTCCGTATGTGTTTTGCGGATCCGATCCATGGATCCGTGGATCCGCAAAACACATACGGACCTCTGAATGGAGCCAGCCTTACAAGGGGGTGATCAATGACAGGGGGGTGATCAGGGAGTCTATAAGGGGTGATCAACCCCCTGTAAGGCTCTATTCAGACGTCCGTATGTGTTTTGCAGATCCGATCCGTGGATCCGCAAAACACATACGGACCTCTGAATGGAGCCAGCCTTACAGGGGGGTGATCAATGACAGGGGGGTGATCAGGGAGTCTATATGGGTTATATGTCATTGATCACCCCCCTGTAAGGCTCCATTCAGACGTCCGTATGTGTTTTGCGGATCCGTGGATCCATGGATCGGATCCGCAAAACACATACGGACGTCTGAATGGAGCCTTACAGGGGGGTGATCAATGACAGGGGGCTGATCAGGGAGTCTAATATGGGGTAATAAGGGGTTAATAAGTGACGGGGGGGGGGGGTGTAGTGGTGTTTGGTGCTACTTATTACAGAGCTGCCTGTGTCTTCTGGTGGTCGATCCAAGCAAAAGGGACCACCAGAGGTCCAGGTAGCAGGTATATTAGACGTCTAATATACCTTTTAAGGGTTAAAAATAATCGCATCTACAGCCTGCCAGCGAACGATCGCCGCTGGCAGGCTGTAGATCAGCTAGTTTACCTCCGGTTCCACTGTGCGCGCGTTCACAGAAAATCTCGCGTCTCGCGAGAGGACGCGCCGGCGCGTCCACCCAGAATAACAGGGCCGCCGCAAAGACGCAATCCTGCGTACGGCGGTCCTGTAGTGGTTAATTGCCTCATGTCCAATGTTACAGGAGTTACAGTTTGGTGGGATCCAGTAGGGCAGAATCCAAAGGAGATGTACACTATGTAAGTATGCATACACTATGCAGTACAAGAGACTTTATTCTAGTCCAGCTGGGTTGGTTGCCAGGAGGGCAGTATTGGGACGCAGCAGTCGCAAGGTTTGTGCGAAGCTGGGCTGCCCCTAATTGGGTGGATATTGCAGGATCAGTAGTTGCAGGTATAATCAGATGGTAAGCCAGAAGCAGATAACCAGATCTGTTTGTAGACATCGCTCAGGGTAGAGCCTTGATACAAACACAATTCATGGAATTACACTGTAAGGCCTCATGCACACGACCGTATTTTTTTGCGGTCCGCAAAACGGGGTTCCGTTTTCCCGTGATCCGTGACCGTTTTTTCGTCCGTGGGTCTTCCTTGATTTTTGGAGGATCCACGGACATGAAAAAAAAGTCGTTTTGGTGTCCGCCTGGCCGTGCGGAGCCAAACGGATCCGTCCTGAATTACAATGCAAGTCAATGGGGACGGATCCGTTTGACGTTGACACAATATGGTGCCATTTCAAACGGATCCGTCCCCATTGACTTTCAATGTAAAGTCTGGAGTCCCTTTTATACCATCAGATCGGAGTTTTCTCCAATCCGATGGTATATTTTAACTTGAAGCGTCCCCATCACCATGGGAACGCCTCTATGTTAGAATATACTGTCGGATATGAGTTAGATCGTGAAACCTCATTTCCGACAGTATATTCTAACACAGAGGCGTTCCCATGGTGATGGGGACGCTTCTAGTTAGAATATACTACAAACTGTGTACATGACTGCCCCCTGCTGCCTAGCAGCATCCGATCTCTTACAGGGGGCCGTGATCAGCACAATTAACCCCTTAGGTGCCGCACCTGAAGGGGTTAATTGTACTATCATATCCCCCTGTAAGAGATCAGGGCTGCCAGGCAGCAGGGGGCAGACCCCCCCCTCCCCAGTTTGAATATCATTGGTGGCCAGTGCGCCCCCCCCTTCCTCCCTCTATTGTAATAATTCGTTGGTGGCACAGTGTGCCCCCCCCCCCTTCCTCCCTCTATTGTAATAAATCGTTGGTGGCACAGTGTGCGCCCCCCATTGGCCCCCCCTCCCTCTATAGCATTAACAACATTGGTGGCTAGTGTGCGGCCTCCCATCTCCCCCCCCCCCCCCCCGATCATTGGTGGCAGCGGGTTACTAGCAATAGTACAATAGTAAAGATTCATACTTACCTGGGAGCTGCGAGGTTCGTATCCGGCCGGGAGCTCCTCCTACTAGTAAGTGACAGTTCATTTAGCAATGCGCCGCACAGACCTGTCACTTACCAGTAGGTGGAGCTCCCGGCCGGACACGAACATCGCAGCAGCAGCCTGGAGCAGGTAAGTATGAATCTTCTACTATTGTACTATTGCTAAGTAACCATGGCAACCAGGACTGTAGTAGCGTCCCGGTTGCCATGGTTACCGATCGGAGCCCCAGCGATTAAACTGGGACTCCGATCGGAACTCCGCTGCCACCAATGATGGGGGGAGAGATGGGAGGCCGCACACTGGCCACCAATGTTGTTAATGCTATAGAGGGAGGGGGGGCCGATGGGGGGCGCACACTGTGCCACCAACGAATTATTACAATAGCGGGAGGGGGGGGGGGGCGCACACTGTGCCACCAACGAATTATTACAATAGAGGGGGGGGGGGGACCGCACTGGCCACCAATGATATTCAAACTGGGGAGGGGGGGGGAGGGTCTGCCCCCTGCTGCCTGGCAACCCTGATCTCTTACAGGGGGCCGTTATCAGCACAATTAACCCCTTCAGGTGCCGCACCTGAAGGGGTTAATTGTGCTGATCACGGCCCCCTGTAAGAGATCGGGTGCTGCCAGGCAGCAGGGGGCAGTCTTGTACACAGTTTGTAGTGTATTCTAACTAGAAGCGTCCCCATCACCATGGGAACGCTTCTGTGTTAGAATATACTGTCGGTTCTGAGTTTTCACGAAGTGAAAACTCAGCTTTGAAAAAGCTTTTATGCAGACGGATCTTCGGATCCGTCTGTATAAAAACTAACCTACGGCCACGGATCACGGACACGGATGCCAATCTTGTGTGCATCCGTGTTCTTTCACGGACCCATTGACTTGAATGGGTCCGTGAACCGTTGGCCGTGAAAAAAATAGGACAGGTCATATTTTTTTCACGGCCAGGAAACACGGCTCACGGATGCGGCTGCCAAACGGTGCATTTTCCGTTTTTTCCACGGACCCATTGAAGGTCAATGGGTCCGCGAAAAAAAACGGAAAACGGCACAACGGCCACGGATGCACACAACGGTCGTGTGCATGAGGCCTAAAACTGCAGCCTTTCATTCCCCGTTCAGATCTAGGTTTTGATGCGGGTCAGATGCACTGACTGGTCCTCTTGACAGGACTTCACAGGTCGACATGGTGACTATCCAAGCATCATTTTGCATGTATCATTCCATTGTACGGTAGACTATACATGTATAGTTAGGGAGTATTTAGTCTGGAAAGCCATGTCCCGTCTCCTTCAGCCTTCTGTTCTGGCTGATGGATATTTCCTCCAGGGTGTTTGTCTCTTCATTCGAGGCCGCACAGAGTTGTGAGGGTGTTATCCCAGGATTTTGTAAGGGGTAATAGTACTCTTGGGATTGGGGTCCGTCTATACATGACAATCCAGTTAATATAAAGGGGTGTGTACCTCCCCTCCGCCTGGTTTCGGTCCGGTCTGGCCGGTTAATTGGGTATTCGGTTATGACTTCACATATGGTGGGGCTCCAATTCCTTTTCCCATCAACCTCTGTGGTTTTACAATTTACCTTGGTCTTCAAAAAAAATCAAAATCAAAATTTGGAATGAAATATAGGTATTTTGTGGCTAGTTATACGATCCTCTGTGTGTTGCTGCTCGGGCTAATTGTTTTTTCTTTCAGGTTCGTGGCCTTCAGCGTTTTTTTGGTTGTCGAGAGGTGGAAGTCTTTTGGAAAGTGATCCAGTAATTCAGGTGGTCATAACTTCTTCTGGAGGTGGTTGGTATAGAGTTGCACCAGGGGTGCGGTGATGTTGGTGACCCACGCTGTGGTAATGCCCCTTGTCTATTCCGGAGCTCAGGACCTCATGTGTGCTTACATATGATGATTCCTGTCTTTTTCAGGAAGTTGGTGGTAGGGTTGTTGGTGGTAATCTCCCAGGTGGGTTGCTCTGGGCCATATATGGGAAGGTGTTAGGAATATAATACAAAGGTATAGATCAAGGGACGGTAGTTCGTCACCGTTATCAGGAAGTTGCAGTTATACAGTGTAGTGGTAACAGCCCTCTGGATCAATGACCCCTCTCTGGTAGCTATAGCCTGTAATATTATTACACTCCAGAAATACATCCAGGCCCCTCTTGAACTTTTTTGGTGAACTCACCGTCACCGCCTCCTCAGGCAGAGATTTCCGTAATCTCACTGCTCTTACTGTAAAGAATCCTCTTCTATGTTTGGGTACAAACCTTCTTTCCTCCAGACGCAGAGGATGTCCCCTTGTCACAGTCTCAGTCCTGGGGTTAGATTGATGATGGGAGAGATCTCTGTAATGACCCCTGATATTTATACATGGTAATTAGATCCCTCCTCAGTCGTCTATTTTCTAAAGTGGATAATCCTACTTTTGATAATCTTTTAGGGTACTGTAGTTCCCTCATTCCAGTCATTACTTTAGTTGCCCTCTTCTGAACCCTCTCCAGCTTTGCTATGTCTGCTTGTTCACGGGAGACCAGAACTGTACAAAGTACTCCATTATAGAATTCTCCAAGTGTAGCTTTACTAAGTGCATCTGAGATATTCAGGAGACTAACTTAGAGCTTTTCCACTGTAGCAGAACTTGAGCTGTGTTTTTGGTGGCTACTCAGACACTGTGCTTCAAAACAGTAGAACTTCAGCTGTGTTTTTGGTGGCTACTCAGACATTGTGCTTCAAAACAGCAGAACATCAGCTGTGTTTTTGGTGGCTACTCAGACACTGTGCTTCAAAACAGCAGAACATCAGCTGTGTTTTTGGTGGCTACTCAGACACTGTGCTTCTGTCACGAGGGTATCAAGAGCCACGTCTGACTCCGTTATACCCGGGGTCAGGAGGTCGCAGCGGGTGGCTGCGCGCTCTATATCTAAAGATCACGTTGTTTCTTAGTGATTGTTTTCTGTGTTTGCCTTGCTATCCTTTTTGTCTCAATCAGGGATCTGTAGCTTCTCCTCCTCAGCTGTTTCTTGTCTGCCACTCCCAACCTCCTTATATTCTCCCCTCACTCTTCTCTAGTTGCCAGTTATAGAGCTTCCTGCCTGGACATCTATACTGACCCACTGGAGTTGTGAATCCTGGTTGTCGTTCCAGAGTGCTTCCCTCCGGATCCCTGTTGGGCTTCTTGTTGTCTCCTGTTGTCGCCCACCTGGGATTATATGTTGAGTTTGTATTGTCTGTCCTTCCCTTGGTGTTTTCCTTTAGAGCTAGTGGTGCGGACTAGTGTTCCCACCGCCCTGTTCACTATCTAGGGCTCAGCTTAGGGAAAGCCAGGGCTTTAGGCACGTGATCGGCGTACGGGTGAGGAACCCGTCTAGGGACGTCAGGGCAGCCAGGTGCCAGCCGCTAGGTGAGTCAGGGGTCACCACCTTCCCTCTCACTTGGGCAGGGCCTTCCTTGTTCCCTCCCTCTGTGTCACGTATGTGATAGTCACGCCGACCGTGATATTATAACTGGCCTTTTACTTTTTGAGAAAAAAAAAAATAATAATTTTTTCTTTTTGTTGTTTTTTTTTCCTCTCTACTTAGAATCCAATATGGATCCTATTGCTGCCTTGGCAAAACAGCTTCAAGGCCTGTCTTTGGAGGTGGCAGGATTGAAGGCGTCTGTCCTCCAACAACAGCAGCAAATACAGCAGACCGCACCCCCAGCGGTTGCTATGGGTAACCAGGTTGTTACAGAACCCAAGGTTGTTCTTCCTGACAGATTTTCTGGGGGAAGGGACAAATTTGCGACGTTCCGTGAGGCCTGCAAATTATATTTTAAGTTGCGCCCTTACTCCTCAGGTAATGAAGAACAGCGGGTTGGGATTGTCATTTCCCTGCTTCAGGGGGACCCACAATCCTGGGAGTTCTCGTTACCCCCTGGTTCCCAGGCTCTCCGGTCAGTGGAGGGATTTTTTGGGGCTTTGGGTCTCATATATGATGACCCTGACCGAGTCGCCCTGGCTGAGTCTAAGTTACGGAGACTCCTACAGGGAGATCGGTCAGCAGAGGAATATTGCTCAGAGTTCCGTAGGTGGGCTACGGATATTCAGTGGAACGACCCGGCTCTCAGGAGTCAGTTCTGCTCTGGGTTATCTGAAAGGGTTAAGGATGCACTGGCGCTGTATGAGACCCCCCTTTCCCTTGATGCTGTTATGTCCCTCTCTATCAGAATAGATAGGCGTCTTAGGGAGAGATCGAAAATTCCTGAGCAATTGGTTACCTCTCCCAAGCAACAATTAGTCTGTACTGACTTAGATAAGCCTATGCAGCTAGGCGGAACTTCTCGTCAGGTCCGTCCTCCTGAGGTTCGCCGTAGGGGGGGGGCTTGTTTTTTCTGTGGGGGGAAGGGTCATTTCATTAATGTCTGTCCCTCCTTTCTCAAAAACAAAAGACCGTCGGAAAACTACTAACCCCAGGCTGTGCGGAGGATGTCAGCCGGGGGGTATACGTTTCCTCCATACGAACATCTCAATTTGTGTTACCAGCGGTTATTGTTTTTGGTGTTAAGACGGAGTCTATTTCTTTTTTTCTAGACAGTGGAGCAGGGGTAAATTTGATAGATGCCCATTTTGCCCGCACTATGGGTTTGTCTCTATGTACGCTGCAGAGACCTATTCCCGTATTCGCTATAGATTCGGCTCCTCTGTCTCAGAGAAACCTCACCCACATTGTTCATAATTTACACCTTCGGGTAGGGGACCACCATAATGAGTGTCTTTCATGTTACGTTCTGGAGGGCCTTCCCTCTCCTGTGGTATTGGGTCTTCCCTGGTTGGTAGCGCACAATCCAGTGGTGGATTGGCAGGCCAGGGAGATATTGGAGTGGAGTGAGCATTGCAGAGAGAATTGCTTAAATAACAATTGCTTAATCGCCTCCATAGCTTCCCTATCTACATTTATTTCGGACTTTGAGGACGTTTTTTCTGAAAAGGGTTGTCAGAAGCTACCACCTCATCGTCCTTATGATTGCCCGGTTAACCTGATTCCCGGTGCAAAATTACCCAAGTCCAGGTTGTATAATCTTTCGGGTCCCGAGAGACAAGCCATGAAAGATTATATCTCCGAGAGTCTGGCTAAGGGACACATCAGACCCTCTTCTTCACCCGTGGCTGCAGGGTTTTTCTTTGTTAAAAAGAAAGATGGGGGCCTGCGTCCTTGCCTAGATTTCCGTGAGCTAAACCAGATAACCATCCGAGACCCATACCCTCTTCCTCTCATTCCTGACCTTTTTAATCAGATTGCGGGTGCTAGGTGGTTCTCCAAACTTGATCTTAGGGGGGCCTACAATCTGATTCGTATCAGGGAAGGGGATGAGTGGAAGACAGCTTTTAACACCCCTGAGGGGCATTATGAAAATCTAGTTATGCCTTTCGGTCTGACCAATGCCCCCGCTGTCTTCCAACATTTCGTTAATGATATTTTTAGTCATCTCATCGGCAGGTTTGTAGTCATATACCTAGATGATATCTTAATTTATTCGGCTGATCTGAAATCACATGAGGTGCATGTCAGGCAAGTACTGCAGGTCCTATGGACGAATAAATTATATGCGAAAATTGAAAAATGTGTCTTCGCCGTTCAGGAAATACAGTTCCTGGGATATCTATTATCTGCTTCAGGTTTCCGTATGGATCCTGGGAAGGTCCAGGCAATTTTAGATTGGGATCTTCCTGAGAACCTTAAAGCCCTACAACGGTTTTTGGGTTTCGCAAATTTCTATAGAAAGTTCATTAAAAATTATTCAGTGATCGTTAAACCCCTTACCGACATGACTAGGAAGGGGACTGATTTTTCTAAATGGTCTGACGCCGCTAAAAATGCATTTTCCTCTCTAAAAGAGAGGTTTACCTCGGCACCTGTTCTAATTCAACCTGATGTCTCCCAGCCTTTTATTGTTGAGGTAGATGCGTCAGAGGTGGGAGTGGGGGCTGTATTGTCTCAGGGTCCGTCTCCTGGCAAATGGCGCCCTTGCGCTTTCTTTTCCAAAAAATTATCTTCTGCAGAGAAGAACTATGATGTTGGAAATAGGGAACTGTTGGCGATGAAGCTGGCGCTTGAAGAGTGGCGTCACTTCTTAGAGGGAGCAATCCACCCCGTCACGGTGATTACGGATCACAAAAACCTTCTGTACCTAGAATCGGCTAAGCGTCTCACCCCTAGACAAGCTAGGTGGTCGCTATTCTTTACCAGATTTAACTTTGTAATCACCTATCGTCCTGGGGCAAAAAATACCAAGGCAGACGCGTTATCTCGTAGTTTTCCTGGAGGGGGTAATGCTAGTGATCCGGTACCTATTTTACAAAGAGGAGTGGTTGTCTCTGCTGTACACTCTGTTCTAGAGGGAAAGGTGTTAGAGGCCCAGGGGGACGCCCCGGCCTCTTGCCCCTCAGAGAAATTGTTTGCACCGTTAAACCTGCGTCTTGAATTATTAAAAGAACATCATAATTCGGCACTTGCTGGGCACCCGGGTAGTAAAGCAACCTTGGAGCTATTATCTCGTCGTTTTTGGTGGCCAAGGTTGCGTCAGGATGTAATAGATTTCGTGTCTACTTGCTCTACTTGTGCACGCGCGAAAGTCTCTCATACACGTCCAGCAGGGTCTTTATTGCCTCTTTTTATCCCCAATAGGCCATGGACACATCTGTCAATGGATTTCATCACTGACTTACCGTTGTCTGCGGGTAAAACAGTTATTTTGGTAGTAGTAGACAGGTTTAGCAAAATGGTACACTTTATTGCGCTACCCGCACTTCCTAATGCTAAAACTCTTGCTCAGGTGTTTATCAGTGAAATCGTGAAGCTTCACGGGGTCCCTTCCGATGTGGTTTCGGATCGGGGAACCCAGTTTATTTCTAAGTTTTGGAAAGCTTTTTGTTCCCGTTTGGGGGTACACTTGTCCTTTTCCTCAGCTTTCCATCCTCAGTCGAATGGACAGACTGAGCGTACCAACCAAAACCTAGAAACATATTTAAGGTGTTTTGTGTCTGAAAACCAAGAGTTGTGGTCATCATATTTACCGTTAGCTGAGTTTGCCATAAATAATCATTATCAGGAGTCCACTGGCAAGTCACCATTCCTTGGTGCATACGGTTTTCATCCCCAATTTTGTACTTTCAAACAGGGGGGGTCTTCTGGGGTTCCCGAAGAGGAAAGGTTTTCTTCATCTCTTTCTTCGGTATGGCAGAAGGTGCAAGTTAACTTGAAAAAGATGAGTGGTAAATATAAATGCATGGCCGATAAGAAACGGTCGCCAGGTCCGGACCTAGGGGTGAATGACTATGTGTGGTTGTCTACTAGGAATATTAAGTTGAAGGTTCCCTCTTGGAAACTGGGTCCTAGGTTCATTGGTCCTTATAAAATAGTAGCCGTCATTAACCCTGTGGCTTTTCGCCTGGAGCTACCTCAGACTTTTAAGATCCATAACGTCTTCCATAAATCGTTACTCAAGAAGTATGTTCCACCTCTAGAACCATCACCGCTGCCACCTCCTCCTGTTATTGTGGATGGTAATCTGGAGTTTCAAATAGCCAGAATTGTTGATTCTCGTCGGGTCCGCCGCTCTCTTCAGTATCTGGTGCATTGGAGGGGTTACGGTCCCGAGGAAAGAATGTGGGTTCCAGCGTCAGAGGTAAACGCCAACAGGTTAATTCAGGCTTTCCATGCCTCTCATCCGGAGAGACCTGGTCCTGAGTGTCCGGAGGCCCCTCGTGAAAGGGGGGGTACTGTCACGAGGGTATCAAGAGCCACGTCTGACTCCGTTATACCCGGGGTCAGGAGGTCGCAGCGGGTGGCTGCGCGCTCTATATCTAAAGATCACGTTGTTTCTTAGTGATTGTTTTCTGTGTTTGCCTTGCTATCCTTTTTGTCTCAATCAGGGATCCGTAGCTTCTCCTCCTCAGCTGTTTCTTGTCTGCCACTCCCAACCTCCTTATATTCTCCCCTCACTCTTCTCTAGTTGCCAGTTATAGAGCTTCCTGCCTGGACATCTATACTGACCCACTGGAGTTGTGAATCCTGGTTGTCGTTCCAGAGTGCTTCCCTCCGGATCCCTGTTGGGCTTCTTGTTGTCTCCTGTTGTCGCCCACCTGGGATTATATGTTGAGTTTGTATTGTCTGTCCTTCCCTTGGTGTTTTTCTTTAGAGCTAGTGGTGCGGGCTAGTGTTCCCACCGCCCTGTTCACTATCTAGGGCTCAGCTTAGGGAAAGCCAGGGCTTTAGGCACGTGATCGGCGTACGGGTGAGGAACCCGTTTAGGGACGTCAGGGCAGCCAGCCGCTAGGTGAGTCAGGGGTCACCACCTTCCCTCTCACTTGGGCAGGGCCTTCCTTGTTCCCTCCCTCTGTGTCACGTATGTGATAGTCACGCCGACCGTGATAGCTTCAAAACAGGTAAGGAATTTGTTAGACAGGTTTTTGCTATTGTCTGATTGCAAATGAGCATAGGGTGATTAAGGTGTTAAATTTGTTGTTGGGGGAGGAGATTTTGTGGGAGTGTGTGTATATATAGCAACTTAGTATTAGGTTGCGTAATTATAGCTTGCAGCATTCTCCAAGTGCAGCATTACTAAGTGCATCTGAGATATTCAGGAGATACTCAGGAGGTAATCTGGAGGTGGATACAATCTAAAAAAGTAAGATTTGTTTGTTTAAAAGTGTTCTCCTCTTTAAAATGGCAGACCTGGTTCTGTGCAGGAATTGTTGTGCTTTTATTTCAGGTTCCACTCTTCAGAGGTTTGGATACTGTCTGATCTGTAGACAGCTCTCCATAATGCAGCAGGAAATTGCATTTTTGAAATCCAAGATTTGTAAATTAACTGTTGAACAAACTCAGGCTGGGAATGTTGCAATGCCACTGCCACAGAGGTCCCCTAGAAATGGAAAATAGGTTACTGCAGGTTCTGGTAGACTTAGAGTTGTGGATATAAGACATGTCTCACAGTCTGTGGCTCTCCATAATTCATTTACATAACAACCAATACGTATTTGAATAGTAGAATATGTGTGTTAAACTGACAATAAACCCATTGAATGACACACAATATAGTATAACTCGATCTTTATTAATTAAAAGAGAATAAATAAGTACATGATATAGCAAAATACAATTTCATATAGTGGTAACAGTGCAGGAGTGTACTGCGACAAGTATAAAAACCACCATCCCTCCTACAATACTATTAACTCCTATGGTATGTTTAGCGCTGTCAAGGAGATTGCACACCTACAATACTGCGATACCAATGTAATATACATATATAACAACGCAGGAAGTAGGCAACTCAATACTTGACCTCATGTCATCGTTTCACCCTGCCCATAGTATTACCGCTAGATAAAAGTCAGTATGGGGTCTATACAAAAGAATCCCAATACATCAACAGTATACTGACATACATGCAGCCAAAAGACAAGGGGCAATGGATGAAAGAGAGGGCATGAAGCAGTTAATACTAACGAGGAGAGAGGATGATGACACCAACCCGACGCGCGTTTCGCCTCGCTTCTTCAGGGGGCGTGTCCCTTCTCCTCACCCAGCAGTCAGATATATACCCCCCTCCCATTAGACTACATTCGGATCACAGGGCCCTCAATAATCCACACCTGCATATTGAATGTTTGTTCCTTGGTATACCAAGATGGCCACCGGTGCGTCCTGATACACTATACAGCTGCATCGCGGCATTAGACAGTGTCCGCCCTGTGAGTCTCGCCGCCCCGCCTTAGTTCTCGCGAGATAAAAATCACCTGACTGCTCCGATTACCTCACTGGGTGCATACATCATAATCAGCGGTGTGTAATCAGCCAATTACGCCAGATTACATTAGAGGAGGAAGAAACGGGGCACGTAGGTGTATCAACAGATCTCCGACTCGCTTGTCAGGCTAGAGCTATCATGTGATCAGCCAGGAAAGACTGCCGGCACCATCTTGGTTAGGGGCAATACTCATTGTATGCCCACAAACGGAGCAGATAGAAGTATGGACAGGTTAAAAACCAAACCTGTCCCACAATTCCATCAGACCATACAGTGGTACGGTCCATTTGGTCCATAGTCGCATCCAAAGTAAGATCATTACCAATGTAGTATCTAAAACACAATTGATGATAATAAAGTGCATATAATAAAGTGCAATGTGATTAAGATAGCATCAATTCATGCTTATATAAAGGCCGAACAGTGGTATAATCATGACAATCAAAAAACATATGTAAGTACAAGCATTATATCAGAGAAGCAATTCATAAACAAATACAGAAGAATGATAAAATCATTTAGACGACCCTGTATAACAACGGGAACTGTTATAAAAAACTGACCTTCAACCCCTTCGCCAAATTCAGAGGTGAACTGGAGTCTTTACTACAGATGGGGGTGGAGTCAGGTGTTTTATCTGATAAACAATGCTCCCATCTGCTACCTGCTCACGCAGTCACCCCAACACTCTATTTTCTACCTAAAGTGCACAAGGACCTGTCGAATCCGCCCGGGAGACCGATTGTCTCAGGAACCAATGGAATGAATGATCCCATCTGCAGATACGTGGAATACTTTCTGCATACTATGGTGGAAGAACTTCCCTCGTATTTGAAGGACACAATGTTATTCTGAAGAAGGTGGAGAACATCCATTTGGAGCCTGACATGATGATCGCCACTTGTGATGGAGAGTCGCTCTATACTTCCACTTGAGCCAGTAAAGTTCTTCTTACAGACAACCAATTGGGGTAAGGCAAAATGCGATTTTGTGTTATCCTTGTTGGAGTATGTTTTGACCCACAATTTTTTCACGTTTGGGGGGTCTTACTACCTATAGCTCCAGGGGACAGCAATGGGGGCGTCTTGTGCGCCCTCATATGGTAATTTGTTCCCGGGGCTGTGGGAGAGAGAGATCCTTCAAACCGATCCCCTGCCGATGATGAGTAAGGTGCATTTTTGGGGACGCTACATTGATGACGTCCTCATCATCTGGCAGGGGACTGAGGAGGAATTTGGACTCCTCAAACGTGAATTGAATGAAAACAATAAGAACATTAAACTTACTTTTAAGGTGGGTCGAACAGACATGGAGTTCCTGGATGTGGTCTTTCTGGTGGATTCGCAGGGACTGATGGAAACTGACTTGTATAGGAAGGAGACTTCAGTAAATTCCCTTCTCTGCGCAGATTCGGCGCATCCAGGTAACCTCATTAAGAGTATACTGGTGGGTCAGTTTCTGCGTGCTAGGAGGATCTGCTCTACAGACGCATCTTTTGAATTACAGGCGGAGGATCTACGACATAGGTTCCGACAACGAGGCTACTGTGCGCGCTGTATAGATCGGGCATACCAAAAGGCTAGATCCTCAAAGAGATCGGATCTGCTTTACAAAAGAGAGAAGAAACCTGTTACTGAAGAAATCCGACTGATTACGGGATTCCACAAAAAATGGAGAGAGGTACGGGCTGCCCTGAATAGATACTGGGGCATTTTGCGGATGGATTCTCAGCTACAAACCTTGGTGCGACAATACCCGTGTATTACATACCGGAGAGCGAAGAACATCCGGGACCAATTGGTCCAGAGCCATTATGTCCAAAAGGCTCCAGGTCTATTTGGTATCAGGGGCATACCCTGGGGTAGCAGAGAATGCGGCAAGTGTGTGGGCTGTGGCAATATGGACAGAGCCACACATTTTGGGACTCTGCCCATATGAGGGAATATAAAATCACACATCCCATCACATGCACCACGATTGGTGTTATCTACTGGGCAACATGCCCATGTGATTTGATTTGATTTATATTGGTCTAACCTCTAGGGAGTTCAAGAGAAGAGTTAGGGAGCATGTTCTCTCCATTGAGGCTGCGAGGGATGAGAATGATATATCACAGTTGAAGACGTTGGCGAGACACAACTGTGATGGATCCCTTCTACGTTTTAGGGGTATCGATCGGGTTGTCATGTCTCCAAGGGGAGGTGATTGGAAAAAGATATTAGCACAAAAAGAAACAAGGTGGATCTACACCTTGAATACCATTGTCCCCCTTGGGCTCAATGAGGGGAATAGTTTTGTTCCCTTTCTCTGAATAGAGAAAATACCCTCCTTCTGTGCACATGTGGCTTGTTCAGGCTCTGTATATCTTTTGTTCACCCACAGTCATTTGCTATGCTTGCTATAGAGGGGAATGGGCTCAATGAGGGGAATAGTTTTGTTCCCTTTCTCTGAATGGAGAAAATACCCTCCTTCTGTGCACATGTGGCTTGTTCAGGCTCTGTTTTTGCTTCCTCCGGTCAGGTGTCCCCAAGTACCGGCATATATTTTTAACATTTTGGGAATTGAGTCAGCACAACCTGTATATAGGTGCAGATCACTATGGCGAAATACATATACAAACGGAGAATACAAATGTGATCGCACTCTATATCCAGCATTCTGCCCTGCCTCCATGCTGGATGAGACATTGGTGTACATTTTGGCCAAAGCGTAATAAGCCACTCACCGCGTCAAGGTTGCCTCCATTTGAGTGGTCCCTATCACTAGTTCCTACCTGTTCATGGGCCATGACAGCCACACAAAATCCAGGGAATGCAGGTCAGCGTGCACGCCAAGCACACTCTGCTTTTAACCCCGTCCGGTGCCATTACAGCTTTCATCGGATCCAGGGATGCAAGTACCAACATGCACGCTGAGCCCACCATATACTTCTCCTGGAGCCAAATGGCCACTGGTAGGTTCTATATAAGCAGACTCAGTTTTATACTGACTTTAAAACCAGCCTCCAGGACAGATTAACTGGTCAGGTGTGCATGACTCAAAGGAGATCGCCACGCCTCCAATACATACTACAAAGAAAAAATTTGGTGAGTGGCTTATTTCGCTTTGGCCAAAATGTACACCAATGTCTCATCCAGCATGGAGGCAGGGCAGAATGCTGGATATACAGGGAGTGCAGAATTATTAGGCAAGTTGTATTTTTGAGGATTAATTTTATTATTGAACAACAACCATGTTCTCAATGAACCCAAAAAACTCATTAATATCAAAGCTGAATATTTTTGGAAGTAGTTTTTAGTTTGTTTTTAGTTTTAGCTATTTTAGGGGGATATCTGTGTGTGCAGGTGACTATTACTGTGCATAATTATTAGGCAACTTAACAAAAAACAAATATATACCCATTTCAATTATTTATTTTTACCAGGGAAACCAATATAACATCTCAACATTCACAAATATACATTTCTGACATTCAAAAACAAAACAAAAACAAATCAGTGACCAATATAGCCACCTTTCTTTGCAAGGACACTCAAAAGCCTGCCATCCATGGATTCTGTCAGTGTTTTGATCTGTTCACCATCAACATTGCGTGCAGCAGCAACCACAGCCTCCCAGACACTGTTCAGAGAGGTGTACTGTTTTCCCTCCTTGTAAATCTCACATTTGATGATGGACCACAGGTTCTCAATGGGGTTCAGATCAGGTGAACAAGGAGGCCATGTCATTAGATTTTCTTCTTTTATACCCTTTCTTGCCAGCCACGCTGTGGAGTACTTGGACGCGTGTGATGGAGCATTGTCCTGCATGAAAATCATGTTTTTCTTGAAGGATGCAGACTTCTTCCTGTACCACTGCTTGAAGAAGGTGTCTTCCAGAAACTGGCAGTAGGACTGGGAGTTGAGCTTGACTCCATCCTCAACCCGAAAAGGCCCCACAAGCTCATCTTTGATGATACCAGCCCAAACCAGTACTCCACCTCCACCTTGCTGGCGTCTGAGTCGGACTGGAGCTCTCTGCCCTTTACCAATCCAGCCACGGGCCCATCCATCTGGCCCATCAAGACTCACTCTCATTTCATCAGTCCATAAAACCTTAGATAAATCAGTCTTGACGTTTCAGCTTGTGTGTCTTGTTCAGTGGTGGTCGTCTTTCAGCCTTTCTTACCTTGGCCATGTCTCTGAGTATTGCACACCTTGTGCTTTTGGGCACTCCAGTGATGTTGCAGCTCTGAAATATGGCCAAACTGGTGGCAAGTGGCATCTTGGCAGCTGCACGCTTGACTTTTCTTAGTACATGGGCAGTTATTTTGCGCCTTGGTTTTTCCACACGCTTCTTGCGACCCTGTTGACTATTTTGAATGAAACGCTTGATTGTTCGATGATCACGCTTCAGAAGCTTTGCAATTTTAAGAGTGCTGCATCCCTCTGCAAGATATCTCACTATTTTTAACTTTTCTGAGCCACCCAAGTCCTTCTTTTGACCCATTTTGCCAAAGGAAAGGAAGTTGCCTAATAATTATGCACACCTGATATAGGGTGTTGATGTCATTAGACCACACCCCTTCTCATTACAGAGATGCACATCACCTAATATGCTTAATTGGAAGTAGGCTTTCGAGCCTATACAGCTTGGAGTAAGACAACATGCATAAAGAGGATGATGTGGTCAAAATACTCATTTGCCTAATAATTCTGCACGCAGTGTAGAGTGCGATCACATTTGTATTCTCCGTTTGTATATGTATTTCGCCATAGTGATCTGCACCTATATACAGGTTGTGCTGACTCAATTCCCAAAATTTTTTCTTTGTAGTATGTATTGGAGGCGTGGCGATCTCCTTTGAGTCATGCACACCTGACCAGTTAATCTGTCCTGGAGGCTGGTTTTAAAGTCAGTATAAAACTGAGTCTGCTTATATAGAACCTACCAGTGGCCATTTGGCTCCAGGAGAAGTATATGGTGGGCTCAGCGTGCATGTTGGTACTTGCATCCCTGGATCCGATGAAAGCTGTAATGGCATCGGACGGGGTTAAAAGCAGAGTGTGCTTGGCGTGCACGCTGACCTGCATTCCCTGGATTTTGTGTGGCTGTCATGGCCCATGAACAGGTAGGAACTAGTGATAGGGACCACTCAAATGGAGGCAACCTTGACGCGGTGAGTGGCTTATTACGCTTTGGCCAAAATGTACACCAATGTCTCATCCAGCATGGAGGCAGGGCAGAATGCTGGATATAGAGTGCGATCACATTTGTATTCTCCGTTTGTATATGTATTTCGCTATAGTGATCTGCACCTATATACAGGTTGTGCTGACTCAATTCCCAAAATTTTTTCTTTGTAGTATGTATTGGAGGCGTGGCGATCTCCTTTGAGTCATGCACACCTGACCAGTTAATCTGTCCTGGAGGCTGGTTTTAAAGTCAGTATAAAACTGAGTCTGCTTATATAGAACCTACCAGTGGCCATTTGGCTCCAGGAGAAGTATATGGTGGGCTCAGCGTGCATGTTGGTACTTGCATCCCTGGATCCGATGAAAGCTGTAATGGCACCGGACGGGGTTAAAAGCAGAGTGTGCTTGGCGTGCACGCTGACCTGCATTCCCTGGATTTTATGTGGCTGTCATGGCCCATGAACAGGTAGGAACTAGTGATAGGGACCACTCAAATGGAGGCAACCTTGACGCGGTGAGTGGCTTATTACGCTTTGGCCAAAATGTACACCAATGTCTCATCCAGCATGGAGGCAGGGCAGAATGCTGGATATAGTGTGCGATCATATATTTTTAACAGTATATAATTGTTTTAAGTAATATCTGATGTAATTTTAACTGTTTTCCTAATCTTATTTGTTCTTTTGTTCACCCACAGTCATTTGCTATGCTCGCTATAGAATTTTTGGATCAATGAACTTCCTTTTTCTGTTTATATGATGTTGCGTGTCCTGGGACCCATGAGTGGAGCCCGCCGAATGGGACTCTCTCTTTTTCCTGTGATGATTTGCCGGTCTAGAATAGACGTTTCTGATCTCTTTTTATAATATGGTTGGCATGGCTACATATGGTCTGGGGTTATCTACCTCTACAACAGTGGTTATAATTTGGGTCCTAGATGTGCTTTTATAGGTCTTGTGATAGGCTCATTCATATATATTTGATGTCACTACCGCACTGCATGTCACTGTTTGGCACTCTTTCACTTCACTTGCACTGTCACCTTGTTGTGTCACATTATGTATTATTATTATTATGATGCAATATTAACTTGCTCTCATTTATATGGTCACTTGTATCAAGTAGCATCGATATATATTTTTAATAATTTCAACCATGGTATTTTTGTCCAATGCACTTTATTGTTACACCTACTGTAATTGCCCTTGGTCTTATACAGGGTTGTCTAAATGATTTTATCATTCTTCTGTATTTGTTTATGAATTGCTTCTCTGATATAATGCTTGCACTTACATATGTTTTTTGATTGTCATGATTATACCACTGTTCGGCCTTTATATAAGCATGAATTGATGCTATCTTAATCACATTGCACTTTATTATATGCACTTTATTATCATCAATTGTGTTTTAGATACTACATTGTTAATGATCTTACTTTGGATGCGACTATGGACCAAATGGACCATACCACTGTATGGTCTGATGGAATTGTGATACAGGTTTGGTTTTGAACCTGTCCATACTTCTATCTGCTCCGTTTGTGGGCATACAATGAGTATTGCCCCTAACCAAGATGGTGCCGGCGGTCTTTCCTGGCTGATCGCATAATAGCTCTAGCCTGACAAGCGAGTCGGAGATCTGTTGATACACCTACGTGCCCCGTTTCTTCCTCCTCTAATGTAATCTGGTGTAATTGGCTGATTACACACCGCTGATTATGATGTATGCACCCAGTGAGGTAATCGGAGCAGTCAGGTGATTTTTATCACATGACTCTGTTTTTGATCTCGCGAGAACTAAGGCGGGGCGGCGCGACTCACGGGGCGGACACTGTCTAATGCCGCGATGCAGCTGTATAGTGTATCAGGACGCACCGGTGGCCATCTTGGTATACCAAGGAACAAACTATCAATATGCAGGTGTGGATTATTGAGGGCCCTGTGATCCGAATCTAGTCTAATGGGAGGGGGGTATATATCTGACTGCTGGGTGAGGAGAAGGGACACGCCCTCTGAAGAAGCTAGGCGAAATGTGCGTCGGGTTAGTGCCATCATCCTCTCTCCTCTCCTGGTTAGTAGTAACTGCTTCATGCCCTCTCTGTCATCCATTGCCCCTTTTGTCTTTTGGCTGCATGTATGTCAGTATACTGTTGATGTATTGGGATTCTTTTGTATAGACCCCATACTGACTTTTATGCAGCGGTAATACTATGGGCAGGATGAAACGATGACATGAGGTCAAGTATTGAGTTGCCTAGTTGTTATATATGCATATTACATTGGTATCGCAGTATTGTAGGTGTGCAATCTCCTTGACAGCGCTCAACATACCATAGGAGTTAATAGTATTGTAGGAGGGATGGTGGTTTTTATACTTGTCGCAGTACACTCCTGCACTGTTACCACTATATGAAATTGTATTTTGCTATATCATGTACTTATTTATTCTCTTTTAATTAATAAAGATCGAGTTATACAGGGTGGGCCATTTATATGTATACACCTTAATAAAATGGGAATAGTTGGTGATATTAACTTCCTGTTTGTGGCACATTAGTATATGTGAGGGGGGAAACTTTTCAAGATGGGTGGTGACCATGGCGGCCATTTTGAAGTTGGCCATTTTGAATCCAACTTTTGTTTTTTCAATAGGAAGAGGGTCATGTGACACGTCAAACTTATTGGGAATTTCACAAGAAAAACAATGGTGTGCTTGGTTTTAACGTAAATTTATTCTTTCATGAGTTATTTACAAGTTTCTGACCACTTATAAAATGTGCTCAATGTGCTGCCCATTGTGTTGGATTGTCAATGCAACCTTCTTCTCCCACTCTTCACACACTGATAGCAACACTGCAGGAGAAATGCTAGCACAGGCTTCCAGTATCCGTAGTTTCAGGTGCTGCACATCTCGTATCATCTGAAGGCAATCGTCTATGCTGTGAAGATAAGAGATGTGCAGCACCTGAAACTACGGATACTGGAAGCCTGTGCTAGCATTTCTCCTGCGGTGTTGCTATCAGTGTGTGAAGAGTGGGAAAAGAGGGTTGCATTGACAATCCAACACAATGGGCAGCACATTGAACACATTTTATAAGTGGTCAGAAACTTGTAAATAACTCATGAAAGAATAAAGTTACGTTAAAACCAAGCACACCGTTGTTTTTCTTGTGAAATTCCCAATAAGTTTGATGTGTCACATGACCATCTTCCTATTGAAAAAACAAAAGTTGGATTCAAAATGGCCGACTTCAAAATGGCCGCCATGGTCACCACACATCTTGAAAAGTTTCCCCCCTCACATATACTAATGTGCCACAAACAGGAAGTTAATATCACCAACCATTCCTATTTTATTAAGGTGTATCCATATAAATGGCCCACCCTGTACTATATTGTGTGTCATTCAATGGGTTTATTCTCCATAATTCATTTGCAGCACTTTCAGAGTAGAGATGTTGCGAACATAAAATTTTCTGTTCGCGAACGGCGAACGCGAATTTTCGCAAATTTTCGCGGACGGGCGAACCGCCATAGACTTCAATAGGCAGGCGAATTTTAAAACCCACAGGGACTCTTTCTGGCCACAATAGTGATGGAAAAGTTGTTTCAAGGGGACTAACACCTGGACTGTGGCATGCCGGAGGGGGATCCATGGCAAAACTCCCATGGAAAATTACGTTGTTTGACGCAGAGTCAGGTTTTAATCCATAAAGGGCATAAATCACCTAACATTCCTAAATTGTTTGGAATAACGTGCTTTAAAACATCAGGTATGATGTTGTATCGATCAGGTAGTGTAAGGGTTACGCCCGCTTCACAGTGACAGACCAAACTCCCCGTTTAACGCACCGCAAACAACCGCAAACAGTCCATTTGCACAATCGCAAACTCCCAATTTGCACAAGGTTGGATACCAAGCTAGCCATGTCCCGTTCCTTGTCCTCACTGATGTCATTGAAGGTCTCTTCCTCCACCCACCCACGTACAACACCAAGGGTCCCCGAAAGGTGACAACAAGCCCCCTGGGACGCCTGCTGTGGTTGGTCTTCCACCTCCTCAAAGCCACCTTCCTCCTCTGACTCCTCTTCTTCAGACTCCTCTCTCTGCGTTGCCTCTCTCTGCGTTATTATAAGGTGTGTTAAGTAGTACTATTCTTATCAGTTTAAACCCTGTTACGTCCCATATCAGGGGACGTGTATATGGAATCGATTTTAGGAACCGGGAGATGGAAAAAGATGCTTGGTCCGTCCTCCTACTTCCAATTTGGGGCACTGCGCGTGCAATCTACTGTGCCACCAGATAGGAGCGGTGTGTTAAGTAGTACTATTCTTATCAGTTTAAACCCTGTTACGTCCCCTATCAGGGGATGTGTATATGTAATTGATTTTAGGAACCGGGAGATGGAAAAAGATGCTTGGTCGGTCCTCCTACGTCCAATTTGGGGCACTGCGCGTGCAATCTACTGTGCCACCAGATAGAAGTGGTGTGTTAAGTAGTACTATTCCTATCAGTTTAATACCTGTTACGTCCACTAGTATTATTATTATTATTATTATTATTATTATAATAAGGTCTGTTAAGTAGTACTATTCCTATCAGTTTAATCCCTGTTACGTCCCCTATCAGGGGACGTGTATGGAATAGATTTTAGACAACCGCAAAGAGTTGTCAATATAGTTGACACACTTATGACATAAATGTTATACCTCTATGCGTCAATCTTGGTGTAGTGATGACTGTGCTCGTGCGCACGTTTGGGAGATTGCAGGCGATGGGGGTTTTTCAAAGCCTATGGTCGTGCTGAGGTAGTTCAGTGACAGTTAAGTGACCCAGAAAACAATGATTCTGCAGTGTGGGCCCATTGTTGGCCTAGTAGGCTTTAATGATCACCTTAGATGATCACAAAGAAAATTTATGTTTTTTCTATGCAAAATTATCCAGCCGATCGCTTTTGGTCTGTTCACAATGAAGCAACGACCTTATCATCTGGGGTGTGCCAACATTGTCATTGCCAACACACTCATAGAGGTGGTCGCTTCATTGTGATACGCAAGCCCCTTCACCACAACAAGGTAACGATCACGAAGGGGAATTGACACATGTATGTGCCTTTTTTTTTGCTTGGTTTTCGAAGCCACAGTGCAGCACCAGAGGCCAGAAATATTAGGCATGTACACATACCTGAAAAATTAGGTATTGTTGCAGAAAAATTGATGTTTCCCAGGCAGAAAGTGCCCTAAAACATCGCGGCTTGAACCCTAGTTGGTGGTGGATAAGTCACGCAAGTTATACGGCATTCAGAGATAAAATACAGCAGCGTGTGGACCATTTTTAGCCCAAGGCAGCTCATCTCATCAGGCCTTTTTTAGTCGAGTGTATCGCCCACTGTCAGTCCCTTCGGGATCCATCCCTCATTCATCTTAATAAAGGTGAGGTAATCTAGACTTTTTTGACCTAGGCGACTTCTCTTCTCAGTGACAATACCTCCTGCTGCACTGAAGGTCCTTTCTGACAGGACACTTGAAGTGGGGCAGGCCAGAAGTTCTATCGCAAATTGGGATAGTTCAGGCCAAAGGTCAAGCCTGCACACCCAGTAGTCAAGGGGTTCATCGCTCCTCAGAGTGTCAATATCTGCAGTTAAGGCGAGGTAGTCTGCTATCTGTCGGTCGAGTCGTTCTCTGAGGGTGGACCCCGAAGGGCTGTGGCGATGCGTAGGACTTAAAAAGCTCTGCATGTCCTCCATCAACAACACATCTGTAAAGCGTCCTGTCCTTACCGGCGTGGTCGTGGGAGGAGGAGGATTACTCTTACCTCTTCCCCTGTTATATTCCCGTTGTGCTGTGACATCACACTTATACGTTGTGTAAAGCATACTTTTTAATTTATTTTGGAACTGCTGCATCCTTTCTGACTTCCGGTAATTCGGTAACATTTCAGGCACTTTCTGCTTATACTGGGGGTCTAGTAGGGTGGCCACCCAGTACAGGTCGTTCTCCCTCAGCCTTTTTATACGAGGGTCCCTCAACAGGCACGACAGCATGAAAGACCCCATTTGCACAAGGTTGGATGCCGAGCTACTCATGTCCCGTTCCTCGTCCTCAGTGATCTCACTGAAGGTATGTTCTTCCCCCCAGCCACGTACAACACCACGGGTACCAGATAGGTGACAACGAGCACCCTGGGATGCCTGTTGTGGTTGGTCTTCCTCCTCCTCCTTAAAGCCACATTCCTCCTCTGACGCCTCTTCCTCACACTCCTCTTCCAGCGTTGCCGCAGGTCCAGCAAGCGATGCTGATAAGGCTGTTTCTGGTGGTGATGGTGACCACAACTCTTCCTCTTCCTCTTCACGCTCATCTACGGCCTGATCCAGCACTCTTCGCAGGGCACGCTCCAGGAAGAAAACAAATGGGATGATGTCGCTGATGGTGCCTTCGGTGCGACTGACTAGGTTTGTCACCTCCTCAAATGGACGCATGAGCCTACAGGCATGGCGCATGAGCGTCCAGTAACGTGGCAAAAAAATTCCCAGCTCCGCAGAGGCTGTCCTAGCACCCCGGTCATACAAATACTCGTTGACAGCTTTTTCTTGTTGGAGCAGGCGGTCGAACATTAGGAGTGTTGAATTCCAACATGTCGGGCTGTCGCAAATCAAGCGCCTCACTGGCATGTTGTTTCGCCGCTGGATATCTGAAAAGTGCGCCATGGCCGTGTAGGAACGCCTGAAATGGCCACACACCTTCCTGGCCTGCTTCAGGATGTCCTGTAAGCCTGGGTACTTATGCACAAAGCGTTGTACGATCAGATTACACACATGTGCCATGCACGGCACAAATTCAATGCCGCCAACAAATTGCTTCCGTTGTCACACACCACTTTGCCGATCTCCAGTTGGTGCGGAGTCAGCCACTGATCCACCTGTGCGTTCAGGGTGGACAGGAGTGCTGGTCCGGTGTGACTCTCTGCTTTCAGGCAAGTCAACCCCAAGACGGCGTGACACTGCCGTATCCGGGATGTGGAATAGCCCCTGGGGAGCTGGGGGGGGGGGGGTGCCGTTGATGTGGAGCAAGACGCAGCAGCAGAAGAAGACTCAGCCGAGGAGGTTATGGAAGAGGATGGAGTAGGAGGAGTAGAGGAGGTGGCAGCAGGCCTGCCTGCAAGTCGTGGCGGTGTCACCAACTCCTCTGCAGAGCCGCGCATTCCATGCTTGGCAGCCGTCAGCAGGTTTACCCAATGCGCAGTGTAGGTGATATACCTGCCCTGACCGTGCTTTGCAGACAAGGTATCAGTGGTCAGATGGACCCTTGCCCCAACACTGTGTGCCAGACATGCCATTACTTCCTTTTGCACAATCGAGTACAGGTTGGGGATTGCCTTTTGTGCAAAGAAATTTCGGCCGGGTACCTTCCACTGCGGTGTTCCAATATCTACAAATTTTTTGAAGGCCTCAGACTCCACCAGCTTGTATGGTAAAAGCTGGCGGGCTAAGAGTTCAGACAAGCCAGCTGTCAGATGCCGGGCAAGGGGGTGACTTTGTGACATTGGCTTCTTACGCTCAAACATGTCCTTGACAGACACCTGACTGTGGGCAGATGAGCAGGAACTGCTCAAGGCGAGAGACGGAGTGGCGGATGGTTGAGAGGGGGCAAGGAGGACAGCAGTGGTTGACGTGGCTGAAGATGCTGGACCAGGAGGAGGATGGCGGCTTTGAGTTTGTGTGCTGCTTGTACTCATGTGTTGATCCCATAGGCGTTTGTGATGTGCGATCATGTGCCTTCGCAAAGCAGTTGTACCTAGTGGGTGTTGGACTTCCCACGACTCAGTTTCTTTTGGCACAGGTTGCAAATGGCATCGCTTATGTCAGAGGCAGACACACAAAATAAAATGCCACACTGCTGACCTCTGCAATGACGGCATTGTGGTGGTGGCAACAGCATGCGTTGATTGGCGTGCTGTCTGGCTGAACCCGGGTGCCGATGCATGCTGTCTGACTGTGCCACTAGCTCCTTGCGACGACCTCCCCCTGCTTCCAACTAGTCTCCTCCTCCTCTCTGTCTCCCCATCTGAACTTTCCCCCTGTTATTCTTCTCTTCGAGCGGGCACCCACGTGACATCCACAGACACATCGTCATCATCAAACGCTTCACTTGTATCTGACAACTCAGCAAAGGAAGCAGCAGCGGGTACAACATCATCATCATCACACCGTACGTCCATGTGTGTAATGCTGCCTGACTGAGACATATCCCTGTTATCTACATCCTCTGGCAATAATGGTTGCGCATCACTCATTTCTTCCAACTGATGTGTAAATAACTCCTCTGACAGATCAAGTGAAGCGGCTGTGGTGCTAGTGTAGGGGGTGGCGGCAGGCGGGCGAGTGGTAACTTGAGAGGTGCCCGAAGCTGAGCTGGAGGAGGATGGTGCGTCAAGATTCCGAGCGGAAGCTGTAGAAGATTGGGTGTCCTGTGTTAGCCAGTCAACTATGTCCTCAGAACTTTTCAAGTTCAGGCTACATGGCCTCTGAACACTGGGCATTATTCTAAGGCCAAAGGGAATCACAGCACCACGACCACGACGGCCCCTGCGGGGTGGCCTGCCTCTGCCTGTCATTTTTTTTAGATTAGGCTACTTTCACACTTGCGTTAGGAGCGGATTCGTCTGGTGTCTGCACAGACGGATCCGCTCCTATAATGCAAACGCTTGCATCCGTTCAGAACGGAACTGTTTGCATAACCATTTTTTTTTTGTTCATGATAATGCAAACGGATCCGTTTCGACTTTACATTGAAAGTCAATGGGGGACGGATCCGTTTGAAAATTGAGCCATACTGTGTCATCTTCAAACGGATCCGTCCCCATTGACTTACATTGTAAGTCTGGACGGATCCGTTTGCCTCCGCACGGCCAGGCAGACACCCGAACGCTGCAAGCTGCGTTCAGGTGTCCACCTGCTGAGCGGAGCGGAGGCTGAACGGAGCCAGACTGATGCATTCTGAGCGGATCCGCATCCACTCAGAATGCATTAGGGCTGGACGGATCCGTTCGGGGCCGCTTGTGAGAGCCTTTAAACGTAACTCACAAGCGGAGCCCCGAACGCTAGTGTGAAAGTAGCCTTAGTTAAGTTGTACTATGTGTGCAAGCTACTGTGACACCAGATATGAGTTGCGCTGAAGTGACACTATGGACTTGTAGCTGGGCCTTAAACACACAAACACATGTGTGCAACTGACTGCTATTTATTCACAGTCAAAATTGTTGTTTTTCTTTAAATGTAATCGAATGTGACACCAGAAATGAATGGCGCTGAAGTGACACTATGCACTGGCAGCTGGGCCTTAAACACACAAACACGTGTGTGCAACTGACTGCTATTTATTCACAGTCAAAATTGTTGTTTTTCTTTAAATGTAATCGAATGTGACACCAGATATGAGTTGCTCTGGTGACACTATGCACTTGTAGGGCATGAAACACACGCACGTGTCGGCAACTGACTGCTATTATATTACAGTCAAAAAAGTTTTTTTTTTTTTAAATGCAAGCTACTGTGACACCAGATATGAGTGGTGGCACTGGGCAAGTGGGCACAGTATACGCTGTGAGCCTGACACACACGCTGGCAGGCAGGCAACTGCAATTAGATTTCACAGGAAAAAAAAAAAAAAGCTGAATGATGTTCTAGCCCTAAAAAGGGCTTTTTGGGGTGCTGTCCTTACACCACCTTACAAGCAGCTGTTGGTGGGCGATTCTATCATAAGAGGTGTGAAGTTTGAGGAAAATGGTTTTGGGAGATGTCTCCCTGGTGCTACCGCTAGCAGGGACAGACAACGTATCCTTAATATTGTTAGGCAAGCAAAGCAGGAAAGGGAGGTGGATGTTATTGTCCATCTTGGGACAAATGATCTGGCTTGCAATAATGTTTCAAAGGTGAAGGAAGCTTTTCACACACTTGGTAATGCTTTACAGGAGGTTGCATCGACTGTTTCATTCTCTGCAGTTTTGCCTGTGCATAACCTTCAACATGACAGGAAGATGCACATTAAGGAATTCAATGTATGGCTTGGTGAATGGTCCCTTTGCCGTTATTCTTGGGAGGTGGGTCAAGGTGTGAGGTTATGATCAATTAAGGATACTTGGTTATTCTGTTTTGTTTTTTCTATTCTTCAGAGCCCCCGCTGGGAGTCCAGCGGTTTGGATATCGCTCCGATGATTTCGGCTTTTAAGAGCTTTGAATTCTGGTCGAGTTTATGAAGTCACAGCTGGCGGCATTTAAGTACAGCGGAGATATGGTGGTAGCAGATGGCGTACTTGCCCGCTGGGAGTCCAGCGGTGGGCATACCTCTCTGATGATTACGGTTTAACTTGCCCGCTGGGAGTCTAGCATTTGCCATACTGCTCCTATATTATGGTTTATTAAGGTTTGCCGCTTTAATAAAGAAGCTCTGGCCGATCACCATCCAGCAAAAAAGTGACACATTTGTCGGTGATTTTTGTTATAGGTCAAGGTTGGGTAAAGGGGCTGTTTTCTGAAGGCTTCAGAGGTTTGTTAGTGAACATTAGTGATCAAACAGCATCATAAAAACGAAGGAACACAACAGACAGGTCAGGGATAAAGTTGTAGAGAAGTGTAAAGCAGGGTTAGGTTATAAAAAAAAATCCTAAGCTCTGAACATCTCATTTTTTTGAAAGCAAGCCCTAAGAAGTCCCGTTTGAAGTTTGCCACAAGCCATGTAGGGGACACAGCAAACATAAGGAAGGAGGTGCTCTGTTCAGATGAGACCAAAGTTGAACTTTTTGGCCCAAATGTTGTTGTTTTTCTTTAAATGTAATCGAATGTGACACCAGATATGAGTTGCTCTGGTGACACTATGCACTTGTAGGGCATGAAACACACGCGCGTGTCGGCAACTGACTGCTATTATATTACAGTCAAAAAAGTTTTTTTTTTTTAAATGCAAGCTACTGTGACACCAGATATGAGTGGTGGCACTGGGCAAGTGGGCACAGTATACGCTGTGAGCCTGACACACACGCTGGCAGGCAGGCAACTGCAATTAGATTTCACAGGAAAAAAAAAAAAAAGCTGAATGATGTTCTAGCCCTAAAAAGGGCTTTTTGGGGTGCTGTCCTTACACCACCTTACAAGCAGCTGTTGGTGGGCGATTCTATCATAAGAGGTGTGAAGTTTGAGGAAAATGTTTTTGGGAGATGTCTCCCTGGTGCTACCGCTAGCAGGGACAGACAACGTATCCTTAATATTGTTAGGCAAGCAAAGCAGGAAAGGGAGGTGGATGTTATTGTCCATCTTGGGACAAATGATCTGGCTTGCAATAATGTTTCAAAGGTGAAGGAAGCTTTTCACACACTTGGTAATGCTTTACAGGAGGTTGCATCGACTGTTTCATTCTCTGCAGTTTTGCCTGTGCATAACCTTCAACATGACAGGAAGATGCACATTAAGGAATTCAATGTATGGCTTGGTGAATGGTCCTTTTGCCGTTATTCTTGGGAGGTGGGTCAAGGTGTGAGGTTATGATCAATTAAGGATACTTGGTTATTCTGTTTTGTTTTTTCTATTCTTCAGAGCCCCCGCTGGGAGTCCAGCGGTTTGGATATCGCTCCGATGATTTCGGCTTTTAAGAGCTTCGAATTCTGGTCGAGTTTATGAAGTCACAGCTGGCGGCATTTAAGTACAGCGGAGATATGGTGGTAGCAGATGGCGTACTTGCTCGCTGGGAGTCCAGCGGTGGGCATACCTCTCTGATGATTACGGTTTAACTTGCCCGCTGGGAGTCTAGCATTTGCCATACTGCTCCTATATTATGGTTTATTAAGGTTTGCCGCTTTAATAAAGAAGCTCTGGCCGATCACCATCCAGCAAAAAAGTGACACATTTGTCGGTGATTTTTGTTATAGGTCAAGGTTGGGTAAAGGGGCTGTTTTCTGAAGGCTTCAGAGGTTTGTTAGTGAACATTAGTGATCAAACAGCATCATGAAAACGAAGGAACAAAACAGACAGGTCAGGGATAAAGTTGTAGAGAAGTGTAAAGCAGGGTTAGGTTATAAAAAAAAATCCTAAGCTCTGAACATCTCATTTTTTTGAAAGCAAGCCCTAAAAAGTCCCGTTTGAAGTTTGCCACAAGCCATGTAGGGGACACAGCAAACATAAGGAAGGAGGTGCTCTGTTCAGATGAGACCAAAGTTGAACTTTTTGGCCCAAATGCAAAACGCTATGTGTGGCAGAAAACGAACACTACATCACACTGAACACACCATGCCCACTGTGAAACATGGTGGTGGCAGCATCATGTTGTGGTGATGCTTTTCTTCAGCAGGGACAGGGTAGGTGATCAGAATTGATGGGAAGATGGATGGAAATAAATACAGTGCAATACTTGAGGAAAATCTGGTAGAGGCTGCAAAAGATGAGACTGGGGTGGAGATCACCTTCCAGCAGGACAATGACCCTAAACATACAGCCAGAGCTACAATGGAATGATTTAGATCAAAGCATATTCATGTGTTAGAATGGCCCAGTCAAAGTCCAGACTTAAATACCATTGAGAATCTGTGGCAAGACTCAAAAATTGCTGTTCATTGACACTCTGACTGAACTTGAGCTATTTTGCAATGCAGAATGGGCAAATATTTTAGCCTCTACATGTGGAAAGCTGGTAGATACATACCCCAAAATACTTGCAGCTGTAATTGCAGCAATTGCAGTCCTTCTACAGTAAGTGTTGACTCAGGGGCTGAATACAAATGCACGCTGTACTTTCCAGATTTTTATTTATAAAAAATTTGGAAAACCATGTATAATTTTCTTTTTACTTCACACATACTTGCTACTGATCGGCGGGGGACCGACACCCGGGACCCCTGCCTATCAGCTGTTTGAGAAGGCAGCGGCGCTGGCAGTAGCGCCGCGGCCTTCTCGCTGTTTACCGCAGGCCCAGTGACTTCACGACTAGTATCAATGGCCTGGGCGGGGCTAAGCTCTGTTAACTTGAATGGAGCTTAGCCGCGATACTAGTCACCAAGCCAGTGATACTAATCGTCACATCACTGGGCCTACGGTAAACAGCGAGAAGGCCACGGCACTACTGCCAGCGCTGTTGCCTTCTCAAACAGCTGATCAGCAGGGGTCCCGGGTATCAGTCCTCCGCCGATCAGATGATAATGATCTGCAGAACCCCTTTAACCCCTTAAGGACTCAGCCCTATTTCACCTTAAGGACTTGGCCATTTTTTGCAAATCTGACCAGTGTCACTTTAAGTGCTGATAACTTTAAAACGCTTTGACTTATCCAGGCCGTTCTGAGATTGTTTTTTCGTCACATATTGTACTTCATGACACTGCTAAAATTGGGTCAAAAAAGTTAATTTTTTTGCATAAAAAATACCATATTTACCATAAATTTTGAAAAATTTGCAAATTTCTAAGTTTCAGTTTCTCTACTTCTGTAATACATAGTAATACCCCCAAAAATTGTGATGACTTTACATTCCCCATATGTCTACCTCATGTTTGTAGCATTTTGGGAATGATATTTTATTTTTTGGGGATGTTACAAGGCTTAGAAGTTTAGAAGCAAATCTTGAAATTTTTCAGAAATTTACAAAAACCCAATTTTTAGCGACCACTACAGGTCTGAAGTCACTTTGCGAGGCTTACATAATAGAAACCGCCCCAAAATGACCCCATTCTATAAACTACACCCCTCAAGGTATTCAAAACTGATTTTACAAACTTCGTTAACCCTTTAGGTGTTGCACAAGAGTTATTGGCAAATGGGGATGAAATTTGAGAATTTCATTTTTTTGCCTAATTTTCCATTTTAACCCATTTTTTACACTAACAAAGCAAGGGTTAACAGCCAAACAAGACTGTATCTTTATTGCCCTGACTCTACCGTTTACAGAAACACCCCATATGGGGCCGTAAACTACTGTACGGGCACACAGTAGGGCGTAGAGGGAAAGGTGCGCCGTATGGTTTTTGGAAGCCAGATTTTGCTGAACCGTTTTTTTGACACCATGTCCCTTTTGAAGCCCCCCTGATGCACCCCTAGAGTAGAAACTCCAAAAAAGTGACCCCATTTTAGAAACTATGGGATAGGGTGGCAGTTTTGTTGGTACTAGTTTAGGGTACATATGATTTTTGGTTGCTCTATATTACACTTTTTTGTGTGGCAAGGTAACAAGAAATAGATTTTTTGGCAGGTTTTTATTTTTTGTTATTTACAACATTCATCTGACAGGTTAGATCATGTGGTAATTTTATAGAGCAGGCTGTCACAGACGTGGCGATACCTAATATGTATACAATTTTTTTTATTTATGTATGTTTTACACAATGATTTCATTTTTAAAACAAAAAAAATGTTTTAGTGTCTCCATAGTCTAAGAGCCATAGTTTTTTTCAGTTTTTGGGCGATTATCTTAAGTAGGGTCTCATTTTTTGCGGGATGAGATGACGGTTTGATTGGCACTATTTTGGGGTGCATATGACTTTTTGATCGCTTGCTATTACACTTTTTGTGACGTAAGATGACAAAAAATTGCTTTTTTTACACCGTTTTTATTTTTATTTTTTTACGGTGGTCATCTGAGGGGTTAGGTCATGTGATATTTTTATAGAGCCGGTCGATACGGACGCGTCGATACCTAATATGTATACTTTTTATTTATTTATTTAAGTTTTACACAATGATTTCATTTTTGAAACAAAAAAAAAAATCATGTTTTAGTGTTTCCATAGTCTAAGAGCCATAGTTTTTTCAGTTTTTGGGCGATTATCTTGGGTAGGGTATGATTTTTGCGGGATGAGATGATTGTTCGATTGGTACTATTTTGGCGTACATGCGACTTTTTTGATCACTTTTATTACCTTTTTTGGGAAGTAAGGTGGGAAAGTTTTTATTTTTTTATTTTTTTTATTTTTATACCGTGCGGGGAAAGTAACATGACCATTTTATAGTTCAGGTCGTTACGGACGCGGCGATACCTAATATGTGTAGTGTATTTTTATTTTTATTTTTTTATTCAGTGATAAATGTTTTTTTTTTTAATCTTAACTTTTTTCACTTTTTTTTTACATTTTTTTGACCCAGACCCACTTGGTTCTTGAAGATCCAGTGGGTCTGATGTCTGTATAATACAGTACAGTACACTATATAGGGTACTGTACTGTATTTTACTTAAACTTTGTCTGAACAGATCTATGCCTTTAGCATAGATCTGTTCAGCACCATGGACAGCAGGATGCCTGAGAAGGCGTCCTGTTGCCATGGGAACCTTCCCCGTCTGCACAGCGCAAGTCAGTTTATGCTGTGGGTATGCTCCACATTGTGTGGATGGGTTTTCCAAAAACTCAAGCACAATGCTGTAAATGTAAAATGCTCCGGATTTACCGCACACAAAAATCAGAGCATTTATGCCACACGTGAACATGGTCTAACAAAACCAAACTTATTATATATAGTCAGGTCCATAAATATTGGGACATCAACACAATTCTAAAATTTTTGGCTCTATACACCACCACAATGGATTTCAAATGAAACAAACAAGATGTGCTTTAACTGCAGACTGTCAGCTTTAATTTGAGGGTATTTACATCCAAATCAGGTGAACGGTGTAGGAATTACAGCAGTTTGCATATGTGTCTCCCACTTGTTAAGGGACCAAAAGTAATGGGACAATTGGCTTCTCAGCTGTTCCATGGCCAGGTGTGTGTTATTCCCTCATGACAATTACAATGAGCAGATAAAAGGTCCATAGTTCATTTCAAGTGTGCTATTTGCATTTGGAATCTGTTGCTCTCAACTCTCAAGATGAGATCCAAAGAGCTGTCACTATCAGTGAAGCAAGCCATCATTAGGCTAAAAAAAAAAAAAAAAAACCCATCAGAGAGATAGCAAAAACATTAGGCGTGGCCAAAACAACTGTTTGGAACATTCTTAAAAAGAAGGAACGCATCGGTGAGCTCAGCAACACCTAAAGACCTGGAAGACCACGGAAAACAACTGTGGTGGATGACCGAAGATTTCTTTCCCTGGTGAAGAAAACACCCTTCACAACAGTTGGCCAGATCAAGAACACTCTCTAGGAGGTAGGTGTATGTGTGTCAAAGTCAACAATCAAGAGAAGACTTCACCAGAGTGAATACAGAGGGTTCACCACAAGATGTAAACCATTGGTGAGCCTCAAAAACAGGAAGGCCAGATTAGAGTTTGCCAAACAACATCTAAAAAAGCCTTCACAGTTCTGGAACAACATCCTATGGACAGATGAGACCAAGATCAACTTGTACCAGAGTGATGGGAACAGAAGAGTATGGAGAAGGAAAGGAACTACTCATGATCCTAAACATACCACCTCATCAGCAAAGCATGGTGGTGGTAGTGTCATGGTGTGGGCATGTATCGCTGACAATTGAACTGGTTCTCTTGTATTTATTGATGATGTGACTGCTGACAAAAGCAGCAGGATGAATTCTGAAGTGTTTCGGGCAATATTATCTGCTCATATTCAGCCAAATGTTTCAGAACTCATTGGACGGCGCTTCACAGTGCAGGTGGACAATGACCCAAAGCATACTGCAAAAGCAACCAAAGAGTTTTTTAAGGGAAAGAAGTGGTGTGTTATGCAATGGCCAAGTCAATCACCTGACCTGAATCCGATTGAGCATGCATTTCACTTGCTGAAGACAAAACTGAAGGGAAAATGCCCCAAGAACAAGCAGGAACTGAAGACAGTTGCAGTAGAGGCCTGGCAGAGCATCACCAGGGATGAAACCCAGGGTCTGATGATGTCTATGCGTTCCAGACTTCAGACTGTAATTGACTGCAAAGGATTTGCAACCAAGTATTAAAAAGTGAAAGTTTGATTTATGATTATTATTCTGTCCCATTACTTTTGGTCCCTTAACAAGTGGGAAGCACATATGCAAACTGTTGTAATTGCTACACAGTTCACCTGATTTGGATGTAAATACCCTCAAATTAAAGCTGATAGTCTGCAGTTAAAGCATATCTAATTTGTTTCATTTCAAATCCATTTTGGTGGTGTATAGAGCCAAAAATGTTAGAATTGTGTCGATGTCCCAATATTTATGGACCTGACTGTAGATGAGTGTGGCAAGGCTAAGGACCAGGTACCCAGACAAGTATAAAATATCAGCACAAGAAGTATATGAAAAGACAGCTCCGGATTCAATAGAGATCCTCTAAAACTTCTCCTTTATTGGTATAAATGAAAATACAGCAAACACATCCACCTGGTATACCGGACTTGTTGACGCGTTTCAGACACTTGGTCCTTAGTCATAACAGAATATCATAATGGAGGACACCCTTGACCTCCATTATGATATTCTGTTACGACTAAGGACCAAGTGTCTGAAACGCGTCAACAAGTCTGGTATACCAGGTGGATGTGTTTGCTGTATTTTCATTTATACCAATAAAGGAGAAGTTTTAGAGGATCTCTATTGAATCCGGAGCCGTCTTTTCATATACTTCTTGTGCTGATTGCAACTGGGACACACCCAAAGGCTTCAGGAGTCGGGAATAAGGAATGACCAGGGAGGTGAGCTGGATAAAGTGGGGTTCACTTGGGGTTTGATGACTCCGTGCCCAATGACATACCCCAGGTACTTAGTCTCTTCTAACCCTATCGCACATTTTTGGGGGTTAGGGGTTAGGCCAACTTTCCGAAGGGAGTCCACTACAGCCTGCACTTTGGGTAGGTGACTTTCCCAGTCGGTACTGTGGATGACAATATCGTCCAGGTAAGCCGAAGCGTACCGACGATGTGGACGAAGCACAATGTCCATTAGTCACTGAAAAGTGGTGGGGGCGCCATGCAGACCAAAGGGTAAGACCTTATATTGATACAGCCCCTCAGGCGTGATGAAGGCAATTTTTTCTTTAGCAGCCTCCGTTACGGACACCTGCCAGTACCCTTTCGCGAGGTCCAAAACAGAAACATACAGTGCTTGTCCTAACCTCTCGATGAGCTCATCCACCCAGGGCATGGGATACGCATCGAATTTGAAAACCTCGTTAAGTTTTCGAAAGTTGTTACAAAACTGCAATGTCCCGTCCGGCTTGGATATCAATACTATAGGACTAACCCACTCACTTTTTGACTTCTCAATGACGTCTAGCTGCAAGATTAGCTGCACCTTCTCCAATATGGCTTGTCGCCGAGCCTCGGGTACCCGATATGGTTTTAATCTGACTTTTGCCTGAGGCTCAGTGACAATGTCCTGCTGGATTATGGAAGTGCATCCAGGGAGGTCCGAGAACACATCCGTGTTCTGACTAACGAACTCCCTGGCCTCCTGAGTTTGTTTAGAGGAGAGGCTGTCAGCAATTTTTACTGTGGCAGCCGCCTCTCTTCCATCAGACAGAGGGGCCTATACCTCTTCTCCTAGAAAACCCGGCCACGGACTGTCTTCTGTATAGGTTTCCCTATCTTTCCACGGTTTGAGTAAATTCACATGGTAAACCTGCTCAAGGGGTTAACCCTTACAGCACCAGACAGACCATATATTTTCACAATGATGTATAATAATAATTTTATAGTTTTCATCTGTTTCCTTTCCTTTCCATCACTGCACCGAGCACTCTTTTCACTTACTTTTCACGTGCGCCTCTCTTCCCCTTTTTAGTATATAATTATCTTGTGTGTGTTTTATTACAATTGAATTTGTACTCTATTGGCACTTATCTTTCTAGCAATTGTGTATTGCAATAATTCAGCCCCCTAGGTTGGATGCTCCTGTCAATACCTATGTATATATATATATATATATATATATAATTATTTCTGGTTTATGCATTAGCACTTTATGCCAAACTAAGTCAACTGTTGTCCTGGAATACTGACATTTGTGCCATTATTCCTCTTTATTATATACAGTATGGTACGCACTTTTTATACTGTACACGGTGTGATGATAATGAGTCTGAACACGGTCTCTTAACACAACATCGCGGTGTGGTGGGGTGTAATCCACCTGTCCACAGCGCAATGTAGTTATCTGCTGTCCATTTGGATAATGAGGGGTTAACTGTGTGTCGTATTCTATGTCTCTTATGTCATGTCCAGCTCCCAGCCACTGGCCTGGTATTTTTTACCCTGACCTATATTTAACAAGTTTCCATGCATTTTGACCATCTGCCCATTTTTAGACGAGTCTGGGGCTGGTATGTGTATCGCATTTGGGCTGCCTTTGCACTGGCGTTCGGGGGTTCCGCTTGTGAGTCCCATTCGGGGGCTTTCGCGGGCGGCCCCGAGCGGATCCGTGGACCCCCGGTGTCCTCTGGGTGGATGCGGATCCGCTCGGAGTGCAGCGGTTTGGCTACGCCTGGCCTCCGTTCCGCTCGGCGGTCTGACGCCCGGGCGCAGTTTTCAGCGTTCGGGTGTCCGCCTGGTTGCGCAGAGCCAGACGGATCCGTCCGGGCTTTCAGTGTGGGTCGGTGGGCACGGATCCGTTTGAGGTTGACACAATGTGGCACGATATCGAGCGGGTCCGTCTCCCGCTGGCTTTTCGGTGTGGGGTCTGGACGGGTCCGTCTGGTTAAAGTGCACACTTGGAACTCCTCTGAACCATGGTGCAGACGGATCCGTCTTCGAGCGGATCCCTATATCTGCACTGTGGGAGCGGATCCGTCTGTGCAGCCACTAGACGGATCCGCTCTGAGCGCGGGTGTGGGAGCAGCCTCAAGTGTGCCGCATCGCGTGACATTGCGGTCGCGTGCTGTGTCATGTGATCGCCGCATCACTAGTTCTCCGCCCCTTGGAGTCTGAGGCCTCATGTTCTGTTGGTGCCACTGTCACTCAGATGTTTGGCCGCACCTACTGCACTGCACCCGGTTCCTCCTCCGTATGACTACATGGGCTACTGATTGGTTTTCCTGGTATCGTCAGGGCGTGTCGTATGATGCACCTCTGACACTGCGGTCATGTGCTTGCTCACATGCTCGCTCTGTCATCTCAGTCCTGCCTCCATTAGGTGCTTCTGGTTCTATTGATTGGCTTTTAGGTACTGGGGCTCCAATTCCATTGGTGCTGACGTCATTCAGGTCCTGCAATTTTAATTATCCTCCACACACCTGTGTGGGCACTATATAGGGGAGATGTTTTTATGTGTTTCCGTATCCCCGGAAGAAGCCAGATCTGCTGGCGAAACGGCGTTGGGTCAGGAGTCGGCCGAGAGATCTCTGCACCATCCAGGGTATGTTTATACTTTGTCCTTTTTATTTCAACCTCAATCTCTACAATCGCCTCCTTTGCACTTTGTTTGGGGCGTTGCTGCTATGAGGTTTTGAGGTATGCTCTTTCAGCTAGCATTCTTTTTCCCTGTTATTTCGTGCATCGATCTCCCGGCCTCTCCTTGGGTCCTGCTACTCATCTGTGTGTCCCGCCTTGTGCTGCCTGTTTTATTATATATGTATGTATTGTTTATATGTTTATATATATATACTTACAATAAAGTTGTTTGGATCTTCATACATATGTAAGTTATTTTCATTAATTTTTTTGGTGATTAGGGGAAGGCTACAACTTAAAGGGGAAGTGCACACACCAGCCACCACGTTGCCACCGGCAACAGCCTGCGTGGCAACCATGTCACGGCGCACACAGCCAAAGCCAAGACACTGCCACCACATGCCATAACAGCAACACGTTGCCACCGGCAACCGCAAGCATGGCACAAGTGTCATGGCACACACAGCAAAGGCCGTGACAAGCTGCCTCCATATGCTCCCTAACAAGAGGCAACACTGTCTCTATCCGATCTTGCATCTGGGTAACGTACTCAATGACACTTTTATGTGGAGTGGGTTGTTGTTCCCACGCCTCTTTGGCCACGTCCAAGAGACCGCGAGGGTGTATAGCAGTTCGAAGGCCGAGAACCCAGTAGAGGCCTGGGGTACCTCTCGCACTGCGAACATGAGATGGGGCAGAAGGAGGTCCCGGTCCTTTCCATTTTTAGACACAACATTTTTCAACATATTTTTTAATGATTGGTTAAACCGTTCTACCAAACTGTCCGTTTGCGGATGGTAAACGGACATCCATAGTTGTTTTATGTGCAGCAACTTACAGAGTTCCCTCATCACCTTGGACATAAAAGGGGTCCCTTGGTCGGTCAGAAACTCTTTAGGTAGTCCTACTTGGGAAAACATCTCCATTAACTCCTTAGCTATGAGTTTAGCCGAGGTATGTCGCAGGGGCACCGCCTCCGGGTACTGAGTGTTGTAGTCTAGAATGACTAAGATGTGTTGATGCCCTCTGGCAGAATTCGGTACTGGGCCTATAAGGTCCATAGCTATTTGGTCAACCGGTACTTTGATAATCAGGAGAGGTACTAGGGGACTACGGAAATGTGGCTGGGGGCTAGTTATCTGGCAGGTCAGGCAAGACTTGCAAAACTCTTCCACTTCTTTGAATATGCTGGGCCAGTAAAACTGCTGTAGAATACAATCCTGCATTTTCTGCAGCCCCATGTGACCCCCGAGAACATGTTGGTGGGCTAGATCTAACACAAGCTTGCGATAAGCCTTGGGGACCACCAACTGTTCAATAGGCTCATCCCGTAGTTGGTTTACCCGATACAACATATCCTTATGAACCACAAAACGGGGAAACACTGGCTGCTCTAGGTTGTTGTGGTTCACCATCTACTATTAACACATTTTCCCAGGCGCGGGATAGGGTTGGGTCCCGACGTTGGGCGGTACCAAAATTATCCCCAGAGACATTGCCAATTCAGGACCCTTTACGTCTCCCACCATCACACTTAGCGGGGTTGTCTCCCCCTCTTCCACCGAAATGGCAGTCACCCCTACCGCTGGCCCTTCAGTTTCAGGTTCCCAGGTTTTAGTCTCCCGCCTGAGTCGGGCCACTCTGCTAGGGTTACCCCTGTCTCATGGGTATCAGTCACTCTTATAGCAGGCCACAGTGCTGGGAAGCCCGGGAAGTCTCTCCCTATTATAAGTTCGTAGTGTAGATTTGGGGCAACTGCCACTTCGTGCGTCTATCTGCCAGCCCCTGTGGTTAGAGACACCAGGGCGGTGAGATAGTCTTTTAAGTCTCCATGGATGCACATGACCCCGACTTTCTGGCCAGTATACTCCGCTGACCGTACCAGTGGAGCCCTTACTAGAAAAACCAGACTCCCTGAGTCCAGCAGAGCCTTCGCTGGAGTGTCTCCTACCTCCACCTGGTACAGGTGGTTTAGAGTTTTTGGGGTTGTGCTGCACACAGCTTCCTGGCATATAGTGACCGACGGTAGCCATAGTTATTATCCATTATCCATGGGTTCCACCTGATGGGGACAGTCAGCTCTTACATGGCCCGGCTCCTGACACCGCCAGCAGACTATCGGAGCCAGGTCAATAGAGAGTACACCCCGGGTGGGTTTGGTTAGTACAAGTCGCCGGGTATGGGATGGAGATTTACGGGGTTTGAATGCCCCTCTCCCAAAAGAACCCCCTGTAGCAGTCTTAGCAGCCTTGTAGCGCTCCAACAGGTCCACCATTTCTAGGGCGTTGCCAGGAACCACCTGGCCGATCCAGTGCTGGAGAGGGGGTGGCAGAGCCTTCCAGAACATATCAGCCAATAGTCTATCCAGCATAGCCGTGGGACTCAGCACATCAGGCTGTAGCCACTTTTGCAAGAGGTCAAGTAAGTCATAATACTGGGTCCTCGCAGGCTCAGCTGGCTTAAACCCCTACTTATGTACCCGCTGGGCCCGGACCAACACATTCTCCCACAGTCTTGCTAAAATTCCACCCTTTACCTTTTGGTAGTTGGCCGCTTGATCGTCTGCCAAGTTGAAATACACCCGCTGGGAATCGGATGCCGGGAATAGAGCGACGCCTCAGCCCACTGGGTCACGGGGTAGCTTTTCCCTGATGGCCACTTTCTCTTACATCGCCAGGTAGGTTTCGATGTCGTCTGTGGGAGTCATCTTAGGAATCGTGGCACGGACTGCTTTCTGGGCATCGTGGATGCTCGGGGTTGCTCCTGCTGTCTGCAAAGTCATCACGTGTTGTAGCAGCAACTGGTTAGTCTCCTGTTGCTGCTTATTAGCCTCGCGTTGCTGCAGGTTTGTCTCTCGCTGCTGCAGATTAGCCTCCATGAGGGCCTTCACAACAGCCTCCATTTTGTCGTGGGGCACTGAAAAATGCAGAAACCAAAAATATCGGCGTTCATGCCAGCCTCACTGCTCTTGCACCTATACTTGTGCGGTTTCGCTCTGGTAGATGGGGTAAGTGGGTGCAGTACAGAAGCAAAAGACAAGTTCTTAACTCAAAACGTCAGTGTTTATTCACACTTGAGGCAATTGCACAAAACAGCACGTAACTTGCAGTCTTGGTCTTAATTCATACACAATGGAAAGTTCATATAACATAAGTCACCTTGCTGGCAGTTCTGCCTCCAGTAGTCCACAGCAGGCTTTAGGGGGCCTGTTTCCCCAGCGTGCGGCTCTCAGCCATTGAGCACGGCACCAAGCTTTAGAGCCCCAAAAACAGGGACATCTCTGCTGAGCCCAGCTGCCTATTTAAGGACAACCAGGTGCTGCCAAAACCCAGACCGCCACTTAAACTCTGGTCCAGTATTTGACCTCCCCTGGCTGGAAACCAGCCCAGCCGCACATGCTGGGAGTAAAATACCTGCCTTGCCAGACACAACCCCTCACTGTGTCACAGTACTTAGAACTTTTTACCGAGGCACGGTAGAAAGAGTGTTATGTAACAGTATTACTTTATGGTATGGAGGCTGTAATAGTATGGGAAAAAAGGTGTTGCCTAGCATTGAGAATGTGGCCGAAAGACGGATGGCTCAGAAGACGAGAAGTATTATTGGGGATTTGTTGCACCCCTACTACAATCTGTTATCTTATTTAAACTTTTGCCGTCAGGAGCATGTGATGTAATACAAATAGTATATAAATAGTTTCTATCCGTCAGCAATTAGACTTTTTAATAACGAGATGAATTGTTACGGTCTTTATTATTTCTATATGTATGTTTTTATGGGGCTGTCTCTTTTAACCTGAATGGTGTCTTGTCTTTTGTCTTGTTCCATGGTCCAGAATAGACATTTCTCGCTGTTTTGTCTTGTTCTGATCCTGGTACAAGCCATTTTCTGACAGTTATGGTTCCATCAATGATTATTTGCACAAACTGATACCATGATAACAGCATGTTATTAATAGAAATAATATATATACAGTACAGACCAAGTTTGGACACACCTTCTCATTCAAAGTTTTCTTTATTTTCATGACTATGAAGGCATCAAAACTATGAATTAACACATGTGGAATTATATACATAACAAACAAATGTGAAACAACTGAAAATATGTCATATTCTAGGTTCTTCAAAGTAGCCACCTTTTGCTTTGATTACTGCTTTGCACACTCTTGGCATTCTCTTGATGAGCTTCAAGAGGTAGTCCCCTGAAATGGTCTTCCAACAGTCTTGAAGGAGTTCCCAGAGATGCTTAGCACTTGTTGACCCTTTTGCCTTCACTCTGCGGTCCAGCTCACCCCAAACCATCTCGATTGGGTTCAGGTCCGGTGACTGTGGAGGCCAGGTCATCTGGCGCAGCACCCCATCACTCTCCTTCATGGTCAAATAGCCCTTACTTTCAAAGTTTTCCCAATTTTTCGGCTGACTGACCTTCATTTCTTAAAGTAATGATGGCCACTCGTTTTTCTTTACTTAGCTGCTTTTTTCTTGCCATAATACAAATTCTAACAGTCTATTCAGTAGGACTATCAGCTGGGTATCCACCTGACTTCTCCTCAACACAACTGATGGTCCCAACTACATTTATAAGGCAAGAAATCCCACTTATTAAACCTGACAGGGCACACCTGTAAAGTGAAAACCATTTCAGGGGACAACCTCTTGAAGCTCATCAAGAGAATGCCAAGAGTGTGCAAAGCAGTAATCAAAGCAAAAGGTGGCTACTTTGAAGAACCTAGAATATGACATATTTTCAGTTGTTTCACATTTGTTTGTTATGTATATAATTCCACATGTGTTAATTCATAGTTTTGATGCCTTCAGTGTGAATCTACAATTTTTATAGTCATGAAAATAAAGAAAACTCTTTGAATGAGAAGGTGTGTCCAAACTTTTGGTCTGTACTGTGTGTGTGTGTGTCTCTATCTATCTATCTATCAGTGGATATAAAAAGTCTACACACCCCTGTGTTTCTGTGATGTAAAAAAAATGAGACAAAGATAAATCATTTCAGAACTTTTTTCACGTTTAATGTGACCTATAAACTGTACCACTCAGCTGAAAAACAAACTGAAATCTTTTAGGTGGAGGGAAGAAAACAAAAATAATGTGGTTGCATATGTGTGCACACCCTCTTATAACTAGGGATGTAGCTGTGTTCAGAATTAACCACCCCAGGACCGCCGTACGCAGGATTGCGTCCTGGCGGCGCCCCTGCTATTCCTTCTGGACGCGCCGGCGCGTCATCTCGCGAGAGGCGAGATTTCCTGTGAACGCGCGCACACAGGAGCGTGCGTTTACAGGAACCGGGGGTAAACGAGTGGATCTGCAGCCTGCCAGTGGCGATCATTCACTGGCAGGCTATAGATGCGATAATTTTTTTTTTTAACCCCAAAAAGGTATATTAGACGCTGTTTTGATAACAGCGTCTAATATACCTGCTACCTGGTCCTCTGGTGGTCCCTTTTGCTTGGATCGACCACCAGAGGACACAGGCAGCTCTGTAAAGTAACACTAAACACCACTACACTACCCCCCCTGTCACTTATTAACCCCTGATCACCCCATATAGACTTCCTGATCATCCCCCTGTCATTGATCACCCCCCTGTAAGGCTCCATTCAGACGTCCGTATGTGTTTTGCGGATCCACGGATACGCAAAACACGGACACCGCGGATTCGTAAAACACGGACACCGGCAATGTGCTTTCCGCATTTTGCGGATCCGCACATTGCCAGAACTATATAGAAAATGCTTTTTCTTGTCCGCAATTGCAGACAAGAAAAGGACATGTTCTATAGGCTCTACAAACGACAGTGTTCGCCTGATCAGGCCTGATCTTGTGCGCACACTTGCGTTCAGTCCGCCCCACCGCAGTGACAGAATTTTTTTTTTATGCTCACTGCAAAAACACCGTAAAATCGCTGCGGCGCTATAAAAAGATCACTTTTGAGGGGTATGGCGAGTTCATAGATTTTTTTTTTTTCGCAAGTTAGCGGAAATTTTTTTGTTTTTTCTTACAAAGTCTCATATTCCACTAACTTGTGACAAAAAATAAAATCTCACATGAACTCACCATACCCCTCACGGAATCCAAATGCGTAAACATTTTTAGACATTTATATTCCAGACTTCTTCTCACGCTTTAGGGCCCCTAAAAGGACAGGGCAGTATAAATACCCCACATGTGACCCCATTTTGGAAAGAAGACACCCCAAGGTATTTCGTGAGGGGCATGGCGAGTTCATGTAAAATTTAATTTTTTGTCACAAGTTAGTGGAATATGAGACTTTGTAAGAGAAAAAAAAAAAATAATAATAATTTTCCGCTAACTTGTGCCAAAAAAAAAATATTCTAGGAACTCGCCATGCCCCTCACGGAATACCTTGGGGTGTCTTCTTTCCAAAATGGGGTCACTTGTGGGGTATTTATACTGCCCTGGCATTTTAGGGGACCTAAAGCATGAGAAGAAGTTTGGAATTACCTGGATGATATTGTCATTCACAGTACAGAGTGGGAAAGTCACCTGCCCAAAGTGCAGGCCGTAGTGGACTCCCTTCGAAAGGCTGGTCTAACAGCTAACCCCAAAAAATGTGCAATAGGGTTAGAGGAAACCAAATACCTAGGGTATGTCATTGGGCGCGGAGTCATCAAACCCCAAGTATCTAAAATAGAGGCGATAAGGAATTGGCCCCGACCTGTCACTTCTAGGCAAGTAAAGTAATTTCTGGGAATGGTGGGTTATTATGAGGTTCGCTCCCCATTTTGCCACTATAGCAGCTCCATTGACAGGGCTCTTGAAGGGGCGGAAGTCCGTGATGGGCCGCTGGAATGACCCGGCGGAAGAGGGTTTCTCCGCTTTGAAGTCGGCCCTGTGCGGGTCCCCGGTTTTGGTGACGCCTGACTTCAAAAGGGAGTTTATAGTACAGACAGATTCCTCCGAAGTAGGTCTAGGAGCTGTATTGTCTCAGGAAGTAAACGGGGAGGAGCATCCCGTTGTCTTCCCCAGCCGTAAGCTCACTCCAGCCGAGACCCGGTACAGTATAGTAGAGAGAGAGTGCCTGGCCATCAAGTGGGCACTCGAGTCTCTCCGCTATTATCTGTTGGGGAGAATGTTCCGTCTGGTGACCGACCACTCCCCTCTCAAGTGGATGTGCCATGTCAAAGAGTAATGCTCGAGTCACCAGATGGTTATTGTCCTTTCAAAACTTTAAGTTTACAGTAGAACACAGGGCAGGCCTGTTGCAGGGAAACGTGGATGCCCTGTCCCGGGTACACTGTCTGGCGTGTGTTCACCCCCTCAGAGTTGAACAAAGGGGGGGTATGTGACATAACAAGGGGTTTTGTTTGGGAAGGCAGGTATTTTTCTCCCAACATAGGCGGCTGGGCTGATTTCCAGCCAGGTGAGATCAAATACCGGACCGGAGTTTAAGTGCAGTGTCGGTCCGGGTTTTGGCAGCACCTGGCTGTCCTTTAAATAGGCAGCTGGGCTCAGCAGCTGATTCTCTGTTTTGGGATCTGAAGCATGGTGCTGTTCTGGAAGGTTGAGAGCCGCATGAGGGCTGCACGCTGGGAAACAGGCCCCCTAAAACCTGCTGTGGACTGCCAGGGATAAAACGGCTAGCAAGGTGACGTGTCTGTTCTATGGACTTTTTCATTGTGTGAATTAACACCAAGACTGTGATGAGTTGTTTTACTTTTGCCTTTTGTGTGAATAAACACTGACATTTTGATTTACAAACTTGTTTTGCCTCTGTACTGCATCCGCTTACCCTGCCTACCAGAGCAAATCCTCACAACTGGTGGCTTGGAGCGGGCACACGCAGTGAGGCTGGCGTAAATGCCGAAATATTTTTGTTTTCAGGTTACGGCTGGATGTCTTACTGAATGGAGCCTTACAGGGGGGTGATCAATGACAGGGGGGTGATCACCCAATATAGACTTCCTGATCACCCCCCTGTCATTGATCACCCCCCTGTAAGGCTCCATTCAGACGTCCGTATGTGTTTTACGGATCCGCGGATCCGCAAAACACATACGGATGTCTGAATGGAGCCTTACAGGGGGGTGATCAGCCCATATAGACTCCCTGATAACCCCCTGTCATTGATCACCCCCCTGTAAGGCTCCATTCAGCTGAGTCTCAGTGAATAAACACTGGCATTTTGATTTACAAACTTGTTTTGCCTCTGTACTGCATCCACTTACCCTGCCTACCAGAGCAAATCCTCACAACTGGTGGCTTGGAGCGGGCACACGCAGTGAGGCTGGCGTAAATGCCGAAATATTTTTGTTTTCAGGTTACGGCTGGATGTCTTAGATTAAACCAGCTAAATTCAAACGTGTCACGTGATAAAATGGAGGCTGTAATGAAAGCTCTCGTGGAGGCTAACCAACACCAGCAAAAAACAAACCAGTTGCTGTTACAACACGTGATGGCTTTACAGACGGCAGGAGCGTCCCAGAGTGTCCATGATGTCCGGAAAGTAGTCCGTGCGGCGATCCCTAAGATGACCCTATCATATGATGTCGAAACCTACCTGGCGATGTACGAGAAGGTGGCCACAAGGGATAGACTTCCCGGGCTTCCCGGCACTGTGGCCTGCTATGAAAGGTGACTGATACCCATTCGATAGGGGTAACCCTATCAGAGTGGCCCGGCTCAGGGGGGAGACCAGAACCCTGGGAACCTGAGTCCGAAGGGCCAGCAGTAGGGGTTACCGCCACTTCGGTGGAAGAGGGAAGACAACCCCGCTAAGTGTGATGGTGGGAGACATGGAGGACTTGCCGCCGGGTCCTGAGCTGGCAGACCTCAATGTCTCTGGGGATAATTTTGGTACCGCCCAACACCGGGACCCAACCCTATCCCGAGCCTGGGAAAATGTATTAGGGTACTTTCACACTTGTGGCAGGACGGATCCGACAGGCTGTTCACCATGTCGGATCCGTCCTTCCGCTTTTTTGCCATGCCGCCGGACCGCTGCTCCGTCCCCATTGACTATAAGGCTGCAAAAAGGTGTCACACATGTGGTATCGCCGTACTGAGGAGAAGTAGGGCAATGTGTTTTGGGGTGTCTTTTTACATATACCCATGCTGGGTGAGAGAAATATCTCTGTAAAATGACAACTTTGTATAAAAAAAATGGGAAAAGTTGTCTTTTACAGAGATATTTATCTCACCCAGCATGGGTATATGTAAAAATACACCCCAAAACACATTGCCCTACTTCTTCTGAATACGGCGATACCACATGTGTGACACTTTTTTGCAGCCTAGGTGCGCAAAGGGGCCCAAATTCCAAAGAGTATTTTTTACGATTTCACAGGGCATTTTTTACGCATTTGGATTCCAGACTTCTTCTCACGCTTTAGGGCCCCTAAAATGCCAGGGCAGTATAAATACCCCACAAGTGACCCCATTTTGGAAAGAAGACACCCCAAGGTATTCCGTGAGGGGTATGGTGAGTTATTGTAAAATTTAATTTTTTGTCACAAGTTAGTGGAATATGAGACTTTGTAATAAAAAAAAAAAAAATTTAAATAATTTTCCGCTAACTTATGCCCAAAAAAAAAAAAATCGAGGAACTTGCCATTCCCCTCACGGAATACCTTGGGGTGTCTTCTTACCAAAATGGGGTCACTTGTGGGTTATTTATACTGCCCTGGCATTTTAGGGGACCTAAAGCGTGAGAAGTAATTTGGAATCCAAATGCGTAAAAAATGCCCTGTGAAATCCTAAAGGTGCTCTTTAGTATTTGGGCCCCTTTGCGCACCTAGGCTGCAAAAAAGTGTCACACATGTGGTATCGCCGTATTCAGAAGAAGTAGGGCAATGTGTTTTGGGGTGTATTTTTACATATACCCATGCTGGGTGAGATAAATATCTCTGTAAAATGACAACTTTGTATAAAAAAATTGGAAAAGTTGTCTTTTAGAGATATTTATCTCACCCAGCATGGGTATATGTAAAAATACACCCCAAAACACATTGCCCTACTTCTTCTGAATACGGCGATACCACATGTGTGACACTTTCTTGCAGCCTAGGTGCCCAAAGGGGCCCAAATTCTAAAGAGCACCTTTAGGATTTCACAGGGCATTTTTTAGGCATTTGGATTCCAGACTTCTTCTCACGCTTTAGGTCCCCTAAAATGCCAAGGCAGTATAAATACCCCACAAGTGACCCCATTTTGGAAAGAAGACACCCCAAGGTATTTCGTGATGGGCATAGTAAGTTCATGGAAGTTTTTATTTTTTGTCACAAGTTAGTGGAATATGAGACTTTGTAAGAAAAAAAAAAATCATAATTTTCCGCTAACTTGTGACAAAAAAATAAAAAGTTCTATGAACTCACTATGCCCATCAGCGAATACCTTAGGGTGTTTACTTTCCGAAATGGGGTCATTTGTGGGGTGTTTTTACTGTCTGGGCATTGTAGAACCTCAGGAAACATGACAGGTGCTCAAAGTCAGAGCTGCTTCAAAATGCGGAAATTCACACTTTTGTACTATAGTTTGTAAACGCTATAACTTTTACCCAAACCAATAAATATACACTTATTGCATTTTTTTTTAATCAAAGACATGTAGAACAATAAACTTAGAGAAAAATTTATATAGAAATGTAGTTTTATTTGAAAAATTTTACAACTGAAAGTGAAAAATGTCATTATTTTTTTTGCAAAAATTTTAGTACATTTTTATTAATATCAAAAAAAGTTAAAATGTCAGCAGCAATGAAATACCACCAAATGAAAGCTCTATTAGTGAGAAGAAAAGGAGGTACAATTCATTTGGGTGGTAAGTTGTATGACCGAGCAATAAACCGTGAAAGTAGTGTAGTGCAGAATTGTAAAAAGTGGTCTGGTCATTAAGGGGGTTTAAGCTAGGGGAGCTGAGGTGGTTATGCAATCTCATTCAAAATCATATTAAATAGGAGTCAGCATACACCTGCCATCATTTAAAGTACCTCTAATTAACCCCAAATAAAGTTCAGCTGGTCTAGTTGGTCTTTCCTGAAATTTTCTTAGTCAGTCATCATCAAGTGGAGAAAATATGGCCCAACAGTGACATTACCAAGAACTGGACGTCCCTCCAAAATTGATGAAAAGACGAGAAGAAAACTGGTCTGGGAGGCTACCAAGAGGCCTACAGCAACATTCAAGGAGCTGCAGGAATATCTGGCTGTGTGGTACATGGGACAACAATCTCCCATATTCTTCATATGTCTGGGCTATGGGGTGAAGTGGCAAGACGAAAGCCTTTTCTTACGAAGAAAAACATCCAAGCCAGGCTACATTTTGCAAAAACACATCTGAAGTCTCCCAAAAGCATGTGGGAAAAGATGTTATGGTCTGATGAAACCAAGGTTTAACTTTTTGGCTATAATTCCAAAAGATATGTTTGGTACAAAAACAACACTGCATATAACCAAAAGAGCACCATACCCACAGTGAAGCATGGTGGTGGCAGCATCATGCTTTTGGGGCTGTTTTTCTTCAGCTTGAACTGGGGCCTTAGTTAAGCTAGTGTCACACCTGTGACAGGTCTTAGAAGGTCTGAAAGATTATCTGCACATTAGTGATCTGACAGCCTCTTTTGGTTTCACTTTGTGTGTTGCTGGTATGTCCACACCTCCTGTTCAGATGTGGATCATGTGACCTTTACCTATCACTATTTAGTCTGACTTTACCCATCACTCCTTGCTCTGGATAGCTTCATTTGGTTTTTGGAAGAGCTGGAATGTTGAAGTCCTGTTTATCCATCATCCTCAGAAGTTAAGTGTTCCGCTTGTTGTGTTTTGTATTTCTCCCCCCTGGTTGTTTACTAGGCCTCAGCGAGACGCTGGTTCCTTCACCAGGGAAGGAAGGGGTTGTCTCTGCCCTGTCATTACCTTTAGGGCATCCGAGGGTCACCAGGATTTTCTAGGTTCCTGTGTATGGGCATCTCTACCATCGAGAGGTGCCCATACGGATAGGAGTTAGTGCCAGGAGCAGGGTTTTATAGGTGGTGACCCTTTTTTCCTTCCCTAGTGGGGAGGCCTAGTATCTTTCCCCCTCCTTCTTGTTGTCTTTTGGTGTTCTCCCCTACTACATCCGTGACATTATCCAGAGCCAATACTGCCATTTTTGTTCTGATCTGTGCAGCTATGGATACTATGTCTGCACTGGTCGAACAGCTGCAGAATCTGACTTTGGAGGTAGCAGACCTCCGCACGACGGTCTTGCAGATTCAGAGTCCACAGGCTGCCCAGACAGGTTTTCCGGGGGTAGTGACAATTTCATCCAGTTCAGGGAGTCATGTAAATTATACTTTAGGCTGCGTGCATACTCTTCTGGGGATGAGTGTCAATGTGTGGTTATGATTATTTCATTGCTTAAAGAGGACGCCCAATCTTGGGCTTTTTCTCTGCCGAACGGATCACCGTCCCTCCAGTCAGTAGATGAATTCTTTAGAGCCTTGGGTCTGATCTACGATGACCCGGATCGGATCTCTCAGGGCGAGCTCAAGTTACAGGGTTTGCGGCAGGTAGAACGTTCCGCGGAGACCTATTGCTCTGAATTTAGGAGATGGGCTACCGATACAGAGTGGAACGATCCTGCTCTCCGTAGCCAATTCTGTCAGGGTCTCTCTGAGAGACTGCAGGACACGTTGGCTTTTCATGAAGATCCTTAGTCATTGGAAGCAGCTATGTCCCTTGCTGTACGTCTTGATAGATGCCTGAGGGAGAGATCTAGGGGTCCTCATCTTCAGGACGTACTGTCCAATAAGCGTACTGCTTCCTTTGATACTTATGGTGGAGAAACACTGGTGGTTGCGCCTTGCGAGGAACCTATTGTCACCGCCACTTCTGTGAGAAGGTCTGACAGACGTCCTTTTCTACCTCTTGCATGATGTTCTTTGTTTTGGTTTCACTTTGTCATCTCATTTCCTTCTCCCAGGTGTCGCCTATTTAGACTAATCCTCTTTCCTTTATATTCCCTCCCATACTGCCTCACTTTGCGGTTTATACTACTTCCTGGATTGAAGTGTTCACTGCTCACTGCTGGAGACTTCTGTTGCTGCTTGTTCAGATAAGTCCTTTCATGTATTGTGTTTCCTTGCTGGCTTGATTCTAGGTGACCCTGACTCCCTCTGTATTAAGTGCAGGGAGCCGGTGGTCGTGTCCCTTCACTATTATAGGGTTTTCAGGTGTCACACAGTCTAGGTACGAGGGCATGCAATCATCTACCTCTGAGACCCTTGTATGTGCTTAGCAGTCAGGGTGAGCTCTTACCCTAAGTTCACACTTGCGGGTTTTACAGCACGTTCCTACGCGCTGTAAAACGCTCAACAAGGAGAAACCAATGCTTCCCTATGGGAATGATTCTCACCTGGGCGTTTTACAGCGCGCTGTAAAACGCCCGACGCTCAAAAAAGTTCTTGAGCTTCTTTGGGGCGTTTTGTCACGCGTTCCCGTACATAGACTTTCGGGAACGCGCGGCAATGGGCTTGTCTCTGTATGCGCGATTGTAAACGCCGGTACAATCGCGCATACAGATCGCTCCATCGCGAACGCTCAGGTCTGAACCCAGCGTTAGGGTTTTATAGGGGTCACCTTTATGCTCCTTAGTTTGGGATCAAACCAGTTGGATGTTTATCCATAACTTCCAGCTATCTGCAACATCATCCGTGACATTATAAACCTCCATAACCGTCTAAAGCATGGATCCGGTTTCAGCCTTGATTGACCGCATGCAAGGTCTTTCACTGGAGGTAGCAGATCTCTGTAAAACTGTGTCTCAGTTTCAGGTGACCGGTTCTGCTTGCGTTCATGGAGTTTGTTCCGAGCCTAAGATCTCGCTTCCGGATACATTCTCCGGGGGTAGTGAGAATTTTGTTCACTTTAGAGAGGCTTACAAACTCCATTTTCGACTACTTCCCCATTCCTCTGGTGATGAGGAGCAGAGGGTGGGGATCATCATCTCGCTGCTCAGGGTTATTCTGTGTGGTTGTCTACAAGAAACATTAAAGGAAATCTGTCAACAGAATCATCACCATTAAACTAAAACTATTGTCTTGTAGCACCTACTACCTCCTTTCCAGATGTGCTTTTCTTTCCTTGCTGCTTGGTTTCTATATTGAAAAAATCCACTTTATTCCTTATGAAAATGAGCCAGTAATGTGTCCAGAGGGGCGTTTTTTATGTTCAGTTTTAGTTTAATGATGATTCTGGTGACAGATTTCCTTTAAACTTAAGGTACCTTCTTGGAAGTTGGGCCCAAGATTTATTGGTCCATATAAGATCACTGCCATTGTTAACCCTGTAGCCTTCCGTCTTGAACTTCCTCAGGCATTAACGTTTTTCATAAATCGTTGTTAAAGAAATGTGTCGAACCTGTTGAGCCGTCCTCCTTACCTCCCGCTCTTGTCATGGTGGACGGCAATTTAGAATTTCAGATCAGCAGGATTGTGGACTCCCGAGTTCTCCGGAGATCCCTCCAGTATCTCGTTCATTGGAGAGGGTGTGGACCAGAGGAGAGGATGTGGGTTCCAGCAACCGATGTTAATGCTAGTCTTCTGGTGAGAGCATTCCACAGACCTCATCCTGATAAGGTCGGTCCTGGGTGCCCGGATGTCACCCGTAGAAGGGGGGGGGGGGGGGACTGTCACACCTGTGACAGGTCTTAGAAGGTCTGAAAGATTATCTGCACATTAGTGATCTGACAGCCTCTTTTGGTTTCACTCTGTCTGTATGTTGCTGCTATGTCCTCACCTCCTGTTAAGGTGTGGATCATTTGACCTTTAACTATCCCTATTTAGTCTGACTTTACCAATCACTCCTTGCTCTGGATATTTTATAAATAATAAATAAGCCTCAAAAAAGTACGTTGCTTAGTGGCGTCGCAGGTCCCAATGGTGAAATGGGTACAGTTAGCACAGGTGAAAGCATTTCTTTTGATTGGACCGCGCTTCCTCAGAAGTCACAGAAAATCCACAATCGAAGCCAGTAAGATAATCACGGACATGGGGAAGCAAACAGGCCAGTTTAAGCCTCTCCTCCTCTATGGAACACCAAAATTGCATCCAATAGTGAAGTACCGTCATGCAAATTGGAGCAAAAAATGGTTTTATTATACTCACAATGTACAAGTATATACAGGCAGTATACAATGGATCAATGGATCAATCACCCTTGCTCTAGATAGCTTCATTTGGTTTTTGGAAGAGCTACAGTGTGGTTCTTGTTGAAGTCCTGTTCATCCATCATCCTCAGAAGTTAAGTGTTCTGCTTTTTGTGTTTTGTATTTCTCCCCCCTGGTTGTTTACTAGGCCTCAGCGAGACGCTGGTTCCTTCACCAGGGAAGTAACGGATTGTCTCTGCCCTGTCATTACCTTTAGGGCATCCGAGGGTCACCAGGGTTTTCTAGGTTCCTGTGTATGGGCATCTCTACCATCAAGAGGTGCCCATATGAATAGGAGTTAGGGCCAGGAGCAGGGTTTTATAGGTGGTGACCCTTTTTTCCTTCCCTAGTGGTGAGGCCTAGTATCTTTCCCCCTCCTTGTTGTCTTTTGGTGTTCTCCCCTACTACATCCATGACAGCTAGAGGGAATTATGAACAGTTCCAAATACCAGTCAATATTGGCACAAAACCTTCAAGATTCTGCTAGAAAGAATTCTGCTAGCTTTTAGCATGACAACGACCAAAAGCATACATCCAAATCAACAAAGGAATGGCTTCAGCAGAAAAAGATTAACATTTTGGAATGGCCCAGCCAGAGCCCAGACCTGAATCTGACAAAAAAACTGTGGGGTGATGTGAAGAGGGCTGTACACAGGAGATGCCCTCACAATCTGACAGATTTGGAGTATTTTTGCAAAGAAGAGTGGGCAAATATTGCCAAGTCAAAATGTGCCATGCTGATAGACTCATACCCAAAAAGACTGAGTGCTGTAATACAATCAAAAGGTGCTTCAACAAAGTATTAGTTTAAGGGTGTGCACACTTATGCAAACATATTATTTTATTTTTATATTTTTTCTTCCCTCTACCTAAAAGATTTCAGTTTGTTTTTCAATTGAGTGGTACAGTTTCTAGGTCACATTAAAGGTGGAAAATGTTCTGAAATGATTTATCTTTGTCTCATTTTTTTTTTACATCACAGAAACCTGACATTTTAACAGGGGTGTGTAGACTTTTTATATCCACTGTGTATATATATATATATATATATATATATATATGCCATTTTGTATATAATGACCTACTAAACATCAAAGTAATGACTATGTAGATGGAGACAAGACAAACTACAGGTAGGTACAGGAGGAGAAAATGAAGGGAAATACAAAAAAAAAGCAAGCAAGCTTAGCAGGTACGGCTGTGTTCACATCTGTGCTGAGCCTCTGCCACAGATTTTGTCTTATTTACCAGAATTTTTTTTTAGCTGCAAGCATTTCCTAGTAAAATGACAGATGCCATAAAGGAACCTGATGGACGCTATTGCAAGTTTTTGGGGTCTGTCAGGTATCGCTGGTGCCCATCATGTGATGGATCTGCTTGAATTCTGTTTTTTTTCTGATAGAACCAAGTAACAGAATTCATAACTCAGCTGTCTATGAGCTTTCACTTTTATGCTTTACACCATTTTAGATGGTAAATAGATATAATGTACAGGATATATTCAGTAACTTTACGGGTCCTGACTTAGTCTGAATTAGAGTTCTGCGTTCACAATTTTGCACATTGCTAGGAAAAGTGACAATAAACTCCCATGTCTCCCTAAGATCATAGCTATGCCCTCATAATGCAGTTGGCTAGTGAGCGGTTCCTACATCACATTACTGCATGGTACCTGGTATAAAGACTACATTAACCTTTGAGCAGACATGGAGCCAGCAAGAAATACTGAGTAAGGCCTCTTTCACACGACAGTATAGCTTTTTCAGTGTTTTTTGCGGTCCGTTTTAAACGGATCCGTTCCGTTTTTGTTTCCGTTCCGTTATTCCGTTCCGTTTTTCCGTATGGCATATACAGTAATTTAATAGAAAAAATTGGGCTGGGCATAACATTTTCAATAGATGGTTCCGCAAAAAACGGAACAGATACGGAAGACATACGGATGCATTTCCGTATGCGTTCCGTTTTTTTGCGGACCCATAGACTTTAATGGAGCCACGGAACGTGATTTGCGGCCAAATATAGGACATGTTCTATCTTTCAACGGAACGGAAAAACGGAAAAACGGAATGCATACGGAGTACATTCCGTTTTTTTTGCGGAACCATTGAAATGAATGGTTCCGTATATGGACCGTATACGGAACGCAAAAAACGGTCCGCAAAACGAAAAAAAACAAACGGTCGTGTGAAAGAGGCCTAAAGGAGGATACAGCTTTGACTGGCATAATCAGTACCAGATACATAACGTAATATTCTTTTAAAGTTACTCAACTTTTTATGTATTTTAGTTCTTTATGTAAAGTGTAAAATGGTGTACAAAAGTGTTCATAAAATCTGACGTGTGAAAAAATGTAGGATTTATGAAGAAAAGCATTTCATACCTGTCACAGAGTGAGAAGTGTACCTGTATGTAATTCAGTAAAGGTGCCAGTAGAGGGAGCTCTTAGGTTCCATCTGCCAGCATGGATCTGGTTCTGCTTTTTCCTCACACCCAGTGATGCAGCGTTAGGGAGGAGAGCTGAGGGCTGGCCGGAGTGGAGGCACAGGCAGGGAGGGAGGGGAGATGTGTGCTGGATGGAATGAGGAGACAGGGATTTGGCACTTGCAGTATTGGGGCTTGGGATCTGCAGCAGTCGTAGAGTTCTCTGTATAGCAGTGTGTGTGCTAGTTTGGGTTCAGCATTGTTCTTCATACCTGTTGTGTGGACTCTGCCTCAGGATCTGTTTCTTTTTTCCCCCCTCAGCCTGCAGGATGTCCTGACTGGTCCCTCATCCTGAGCTCAGGAGTTGTCACCTCCTGGGCTCTAGACAATGAAAGCGGAGAGTGAAACTGAGCTGAGCTGGAGCCTGCTCCTTGCACCTGGCCTGAGTGAAAGCCACCGTCTCCCTGCGAGGAAGAGAGCCAGATCCACTATTGGGGTACAAGGCAGATCTCTCGTGGCATGGAGCTGAGTGCTGACAGAAAGTGACTAAGTGACTAGCTTCTTAAACAGTGGTACCGAGCTCTACTCTTATTCTAGAACACTTCTCCAGGATAGAGTCCAGACATGGCAGCACCGTGTCCGCTGTGAGTGCAGCAAGAAACTTGGACCCAGAGTATGGGGCCCCTGGTCCCACTGCTGCTGGGGGCCCTGATTTGGGTCTGTGTCTGGACAGATGACCCCAGCAAAGTGATATCCGACCGGTATGCAGTCTATTGGAACAAGAGTAACCCCAGGTAAGAAGGAGCTGCCAGTGTGGCGGGCAATGACAAGATGAGGTGAGGTGCACAAACTTTCTCTTTGCAGAGTATAGCAATGCAGTCAAGAAAGAAAGATACTTGCTGCAATCGTATACTACAGTAACGCAGCAGCAGTTGTCTGGTAAGTATTTCGCTTTGAAAGGTCTAGTGAGAAAGTTCTGTGTGCTTTGGGGTGAGCACTCCTCATGGATCATACATATACGGGGAATTACCCATATAGGCGCAGCTATATCCCATTCTGAAATAATTTATCATCACTTATTTGCTATGCAGTTGTAATGTTCATTTCTACATGACGTGCCACATGTTTATGAAAGTATTTGGCTCCATTTCAGAAATTTGCCACAACTGGAACGAGATCCAGCCCATCATTCCAAATAATTGCCGAAACGATGCGATACATTTCTTGCAATATTACGACTCTGGCCACGCCCCCTTACAACAGGCAAATGAGACTATTGGAGCTGTAGCTATAGGAGAAAACAGAAGCTGTAATTTCCAATTTACTTGAGCCATCTTATACCATAGGCACAATAACGTATGTGCTCTATAGTCTTATGTGATCAAATCTATCTTTACGTTGCATTAAAATTTTAGGAAGCTCAGAAATCTGAACAGGAGAACCTCTAGAATTTCAGTGTAGACAGTATTACCAGATGCCTTGTGTGTGTCTTCTTCTCTACTAGTACTGTGATAAAACTTTTGTCTTAGACTTCCAGTAATACTTGACTGAATCGTTTTTTAAAAATAGACATAGCAACAGCACAACAACCATGTGAGGATTTTCTTTGTGATAGGGTCTCCTTAAGAACGTAACGCTTGGCAGCCTTAGCTCCTGGTTTGTATCCTTGCTCTTGCCTGCATATATTACAAGTAAATAGTTTGAGCTACTGTATAAGGGTGCGTTCACATAACGCTATCAGTTTTGTGGTCCACAAATTTGCGGATCCACAAAATATGGATGTGGTCCATGTGCATCCCACACTTTTGACGTGCCCCATTGAAAAAACGCCTATTGTCTGCAAAATGGACAAGAATAGGACATGTTCTGTAATTTCCAGCATCAATGCAAACAGCACACCTGCGTGTTGTCCGCATAGAAATGAATGGGTCCGCGTGCAATCCTCAAAAAATGCGGATTGGACCGAAAAATTTACACTGACTTTTCAGAAATTTATGCAACTTACCCATTGATTTGAATCCACGTACATGTTGTAGAAACAACCACATAACAATGTGCTGAACTCATTTATAGTTGTAGAACTTTGTGTGTGAATATAACCTTAACCTTTTCTGAAATATTCTGAGTGCTTTTTCATAGACTTCCCTCCCAAGTGTCTCGGCTACAGGCCAGCTCGGTGGCTGTTCAGTGTGTGACATGCCATGTTGAACTTGGGCATACTATCTGCTTTTTTGAGCAGCTCCAGATGCTGCCGGTAGAAAACTCCAGGGACCTAAGGCTTCTTGCCCTAATGGCCAGGATCATTATGTGGTACAAGTGCATCTCATGCTCACAAATGTGCTCCCAAGAAAATAACCATCAGCCCTTGTAATAAATGTGTCTTTAGACTTGATGCTGTGCGTGAGACAGCTGGCATGCCAGTGCGAATTTTCTATTATCGGTTAGCATGCATAGTCTGTACCATGTTGTACTGGTTGGCAAGCACAGTGCATATTATGTTCAATTGGTTGGCATGGATAGTGCATATTATGTAGTATTGGTTGGCATGCAGTATGCTTATTCTGTAGTATAAGCTGACATACATATTGTATTTTATGTGTAATTGGATGGCATGCTGAGTACATATTATGGAGAACAGGCTGGCAAGCATAAAGTGTATGGTGTTGTATGAGCTCAATTGCCCAAATATGCAGGTATAAAACTGTACAAGTTGCTAGCAAGTCTGTTTGGCATTTATAATGGCACTAGCAGCATGTGGATTTAATGGGACATATCCCCATGCTTATTGGGCTAATAGGGTACCAGGAAATGGCATGGTTGGAGCAAGTATTAAGACCAAGAAAGTTTATTTTGTAGTCAAGTTTAGCATGTATAGTTTTATGAAGTTAATTCATCTGTGTAATGCATACAGTATATGTGTATGTTTTTATAGATGATACAGGTAGAATATGGGAGGGTGTGCATTTGTTAGCCTCTGCACATAATTGTCATACACATATATTTTGTTGCATGCTTGTCGTGCAGTGTCGTTTTTCCTCATTTTAGAAGTGTTTTCTCTCTTCCCATGGTTAACTACAAAGTTGCTTTAATTAATGCACTTCCAAGTCCTATAATCCCATAGTAACATAGTTTATAAGGCCGAAAAAAGACATCTGTCCACCCAGTTCGGCCTGTTATCCTGCAAGTTTATCCAGAGGAAGGCAAAAACTCCATAAAGTAGAAGACCATTTTCCTTACTTTAGGGGAAAATGTATTTCCCTACTCAACTGATATATGTACATTCCATGTAACACATGTGAGCATGTCATGTATGCATGGCGCAGCATGTATTTATTGTATTCATTAACATCCCAGTTTGCATTATAGTGGTGTTTTTGTTCTTCATGCTTATTTTTCATGACATTTATAGATGTAGGTAAATTCCATACGGTATATTGTGCTTGACATTGCTCTACTGGATTTGTTGAGATACATGTGTATATTGATGGGACATTATAATATGATCAGTGAGTTGCTATGATTGTATACTACTGCACACTTTGCATGTGGAGTGCACACTTTCTGGTACCTTTCTGGTAACATAGGTTGGCATGATCATTCTATGTACTGTGAGCACCATGGTGTGACATGATGGCCATGTACAGTGTCTGTGGAATTCGTATAATGCATGCATGGCTGGGTGTATTTGTGATTCTATGTTATTTGTGTATGACAGATTACATGCAATATTGGAGCCTGGTGACCATAGGCACAATGTTTCTCCAATATGTCCTGTTATCAGTTGGGTCTTAATAGGATTTTAGTGATGTATGACTTTGTACAGTAGAGTACAATAATACATTCATATTCAGTATGGGTTGACATGACAGTAGTGTAAATAATCACAAACTTCAATGTTGGACACTTGGGTACCCATCCTCAGTCTACTGTCCTGTCTTATTAATGTATACACACAGTAGATGAGTTTATACAAGTATTTTTTGTTGTAGTCACGTATGTAACGTGGAATGGAGAGATATGGCATGGGGTCCATAGCATAAGCAGTATAGTTTGGACAAAGTTGGTGAGCCAAAATTGAGCACTGGATGAGTAATTTAGCAGTCCGTCACATGGCAGATACATATGGGTCACAGTTGGCACAATGCATATATACCATGTGCTTCCCATATGACAGCGCAGTAGACCTTGGACTGTGATTGACAGTTATCTGTCAAGTGGCAAACAATGGCTGTAATGTGTAGACTTGGCATGTACATTCTAGTATTTCCCATTGCAGCTTGGTAAATGGTGGTAATACTTGTTAATAGGGCTTGTTATTGCCTATTGATGCGTGCTATGATTAATGTGTGTAGAAAATATATTATGCCGTGTTACTATATTAGTGTCAAGGCCATTTCAGTTTGTCATATGGAACAAACTGATTTTCCAGTGTGTATGGTGCTTAGCAGGTTGGCATGTGCACTGTATTCTCGCCAAGTGTGTAGCACGGAGCACAAATTGTGTTTTGTACTTATATATTCAGGCCTTGCATTTAGTTTGGCCTTTACCTTTCTAAATGATTATTAATATTATGATGGTATGTGTTTGTAAAATAACATTTAGACACAAATCCAGAATAAAAGTAGGAGTTGCCATTTGTAGGGTTCCCATGAATCATATACAATCTCAGCAATAAGCACATGTAGTGCTTTTAGGAATATAGTGCCATCTCCAGCAGCCTACCCCCTCCCCCCATACTAAAGTCAATAAGCTTTTGGGACAATATTTGCAGAGGTGTTATCACTCTGTGCCCAGACCTGACTTCCATATTCAGTGTCGCCTAATCTAAAATGAATGATTTCATAAGAAATAATCAGTCTTGTCTTCAAGCCCACCACCATCTTATAAAGCGAGAGTAGCTTGATGCCCATCCGGATATCACATCTGTAGCCATGAATGTTTCAAAAATTCTGACTTAGGTGTCATAGGCTGGTCCAGTTGTCATTGAGAAATGTGTATTCATTGGCTTGGAAGTGCGAAAGTCCATTGAGGATATTCAACAGAACCAGGCAGTGGTAGATGTTTTGGCATGTGTTCCTATACTTGAAGCCAGTGCACAGGAATGAATGAGTGAATATAAAATGATGGAAAGTTTTTTTTTGTAATTTTTTTTCCACGAGTTATTTTATATAAAAAGTTGGCATCTAAATTATTAATCTCAGGTATGTAAAATATCAATGACTGAAAATGTGGCATATATATATGAACTCCAGTTGTGAAAGTAACTTTCTAAAACTTATTGCTGATGTATAATTGTTCTAGAAATCCCTGGGTTCACCATATAAAATCTATAATTAGCTAGGAATTCTCTCATTGGAACAATGCGATGTTCCAGCTGAGAGACTGTGGGCTATGCTTCTTTGTCCACAGCAGTCCCCTAGCTCTGCTGATTTCTTAACATATGGAATTTATTAGATGCATTACTCCACATTTTTTAGTCCCATTTCCCCAGTTTTGGTTTTCTGCCTGTGACTGTATTTTTGGCCTAAGATATTTCTTTTGTTCAGTTAAATGCTCAACATATGTTAAAATTCTTAAAGGATCCGACGTCTGGCGCAGATCGACCATTTTTTTTTTTTTTTTTAGCTTAGCATTTCCAGACCCGGCCGGCTTCTTTCCAAGTGCTTGAGTTATTAAATGAAAAAGAACAGTCTGAGAGGATTAAGCACCTCACATAATTTAACACACTGATAGCGATCTGTAAAAATAGCACTGCTTACTTACTCAGAGTATACCGGACAAGTTTTCAGGAAAAAATTCAATAAATCAAACCAATAAAGAAAACATTTCATTCTAAAGTATATTTTCTTTCTGTAGCCCTTCGATACAACTGAGATTTCCATTGACAAATTCAGAAAGATGTTTGATATACTACTCTGAGATACAGCATGCCATATTTGACCGTATTATATATATTTTTTAAATCCAGTGTTTAAAAAAAAAAGGGGAAATGTATTCATTGGTCCATGTAAAAGCGGGAAATGAAATGTAGAATGTAACATAAAACATACAGAAGCAGTCTTATACCTTTTATTGGGACCTGAGACAATGTTTAAGATTGATTTTTATATTTTTTTTTTTTAATTTTCCCTTTTAAAAAAAAAAAAAATCTATGTACTTTTTACTGTTATACTCCTGCATAAGGTCCATATTTTATTTAGAAATATGCTATTAAAAATTATTAATGCAATAACCTATTACAATTCTACAATTTTAGGTGAACTTTATGTTCATAAAGTCTTTTTAAAATCTTAGAAAGCATCCAAATCTGGTGCCAAAATCATATATTCCGCATGCTAAAAAGATAAATCTATAAATGATGCATCTCTATATACCAGTATCTAAAAAATATGTGTGAGTGTGTATATATATGTGTGTGTGTGTATATATATATATATATATATATATATATATATATATATATATATATATATATATATATATAAATTTATATTTATTGTGTGAAAGATACAACCATAAACTTTTCAAAATTTCGCTTATTTTTTGGTAAGTTATGTTTCTTGTAGTGCCCTCATTCTACTGACCATCGCTCCTATGCATTATGCAATTGGGCAGTCAAGCATTTTTATTTATTTCACTTTCTGCCTGGAATCTAATATTGGTGTCGGTTACCGTAATTTGGCCTTACTCAAATTTTCTTGGTTGCTTCAATAGACTTCTCTTAAGATCTTTTGCCATGAGTTAACATGTTTATGGTTAGTTTAACATAACCTTCATCTTATGTAGAGCACACTGATTACACTTTGTTAGGTGCTCATGCAGATCTCTACTTTTATTAACATATTAACTTTTGAATGTATCATAGAGTAAGAACTTAAGCCAACAGGTATCAGAATGACAATTAGTCATTTGAAGACTTATGACTTAGTAAATCTCAAATCAAGTGTGACTTGTGGAAATTACTTCATTCTTGGTTCATCACCACCATTAAAGGGATGAATGCTGCTCTTGTTCAACATTATCATGAGACTTTATTTGTGTATACCTTTGTTATTGTGCATCCACAATAAGGTCTTCTATCCATCTGACAAAGTGTAATCAGCAAGTATAGCTGATCATGTGGATTGATGTCAGCTTCAGCTACATACTCTCTCCATACACTGGCTGAAATGATCATGTAACATACAAGTCTGTGGAACATTTTTAGATTTTTCTTGCTTTACATAATCACCAAGTTATCTTGGACCATATTTAGATTATTGTTGAGAATATCTGAAGGTTTTTCATTTTTAATCTGGTTGGTATGCCTAATAGATTAATATCTTACACAAAATGCAAATTTCCTAGCTAGAGCATTTGAAGAATATCTGCTGTTTAACTTCCTCTGCAAGTTGGAGAAAATATAGACCATGATGAAATTGTGAATGTGATGGTGATAGGCTCTGCACTTTTGGTTAATTTTATGTGAGGAATTTTTGCTAATCACACATGGACCCATGTCTATTTTTGATGTGATTCAACTCAACTCTTTCAAGGTACAAAGTGAAATGTAAATCCAAGATGTACTTTATATATGGTTCTCATGCCCCTCAGCCTCTTAGCTAAGACCATGTATAAGTATTTGGTTATGATGATTATATGTATAGCTAAACGCAGTTTGATAATGGAGAATAAAAATAATCACTATCCATTGTGTGCAATATTTGCTAGAGGAAATCTCATGTATTGTGTCTTCTAGCTTCAAATATTTGGACAACTGACAACTGTAATGTAGAACTTCTAAAAGTATAAGTAATCTTTTGAGTAGGACGTGTCTTTTATGTATGGGATACTGGTCCATTTGTAGTTATATGGCCTTCAACACTAGTATGTTATGGGCGCAAATACCTCCATGCTTGGTCTGACTGCATCTAAAAGAGTTGGTCCTCAAAATGATGCCACTGTTTGTTCTGTCACGTGAAGCTGGTGTAATCATTTGCAGATGACAAAGGTGGCAAGTATTTTAGGACCTATGAAATCTTGCCCACATTTTCCCAACGCTCCACCATTTCTATGTATACTCCCTATACATATGATTTACCATCTCTTTTCTTTGCTACCAGTATATATTTATAGCGGATAGTATGTAGGAAAAAGTGGGTTTTGCATGTCTGTGCTATGACTACCTTTTGTACACAGCTCTGTGGTGCACATCTCTGTTATCTCCATGTATGTCTGTGAAGGGTGTTGTCTCTATTACTGCAAAATTGGCATGTAGCACATGGTTTGTGCACAGGTTTATTAGTTGTTTTTTTTTTACTTCCACACAATGCAGTCTGATGTCACATGGAAGAAGTATTCATGTTTTCTTCATTTATATAGTAGGGCAATAAGGAGAAAATATTGCTCTTCGCAGTGATACTGATATTTCTAATGGCTGCGGTATACTATCACGACCTCTAACATGAAGAAATTATCATATTTTGTGATTCACAGTTATACTTGAATCAACCTGATCATTTGACGCATCCTATTGTAAACCATTAGGCACTCATCATGTATTTGTGTGTTCACAGTCCAATATATTTATCTTCTTAGGCTTGGGTTAGACGTTTTCACACCGGTGATGGGACTCACTAGCAATTTCCTTTTTAAATTGCTACTAGTCACTACTTTCAGCTTCCAACAGAGTAATATGGTAATCGCTTTAGAATCTCTTGGAAATCACTTGAAAATCACTAGTTAATGTTTTGATTACTCTTTGGAAAAAAGTTCTCTTCTCTGGGGCTATACAGAACTTTTGTAAAAAAAAAAAAAAAAGCCTTTGTAGCCCCATTTGCCATATGTATTGTATGCATTGCATTTTAATTACTAAAAACTTACTATTTTTCAAGGGTTGAACTTGAGAGTATTAAGTATTTAATAATGGCAATACTTAATAGGTATGTGGTTAGGTTTGGAACCATTGATATTTCAAAACACACTGAGAACATCTTCCTTTTCTATCATTCATATTGCTTAACTGTGTCTATGTATCAGGTTATAGGACAATATATTGCAAAGGGTATGTACCTAATAAACAGAAAATATAGAAATAATTTGAGGGTGAATTACCATCAGCAGTTTTCAGAATCAGTATGGGACATTGACAATAACACTAGTATAAATCAGTCATCAGCACTGTACCTGGCATGCCCATATGAAGCACTATGGAGCATATCTCTCTCCCTGTGCTGACTATAAACTTGTTTAGTAACAGGTTCATAGCAGGAATTATAGTTTGGAAAATAATATATTTAAACCATAAATGTATAGCATATATGCGTCACAGATGTCCCATGGATATTGTAATATGAAGCAAAGTTAGTACAATTCTTGAGGTTACCCGAAGGATAGATATATATCTAGATTAGTAGTAATACTCTAAATGCTTAGGGCTGATTGAAGGTTTCCTCTGCACTTAAGGTCTCATGCACACAACCCTATTTTCAGTCCGCATCTGATCCACATTTTTTGCAAATCGAATGTGGACCCATTCACTTCTATGGGTTCACAAAAAATGCAGACATTCACATCCACATCTGTGTGGCCGTATATTATAGAACATGTCCTATTCTTGGCCGTTTTGCGGACAAGAATAGGCATTTTTACAATGGGGTGCGCAAAAATTGTGGGATGCACCCAGCCGCATCCTTATTTTGCGAACTGCAAAACGTATATGGTCGTGTGCAGGAGGCCTCTGGGAAATGCTGTTTGGTGAGTATATATTCTGATGGGATACAAGCCATACTGATTTTGACAGTTATGTTGTACGTTGGGGACCAAGGACATGTATTCTAAAACCACTGCTAACTCTTGCTGTGACCTGGATATGTATAGATATGATAGATTTAGATTTATCATGTCTTGCCGTATGTACAGTAAGTGCAACGGGTTTATATTATATAAAAATATTAATATGGTAATAATCCACTAAATGAGATATGTATGTGAATTTGATAGAAGGCACTGAGAAACATAAACAATAGTGACATTTCAATCTTGAGATAAATTTTAGGAGGCTCTTAATGTTTTTTATGACATTTCAGCTTATCTTGTGCTGCATCAGTCGTATTTGGAGCACAGGCTGGAAACCACACACACCAGACAATTAGTTGCTAGATTGCCCTGTAACCCCACAATAGTCACACTCTCTAATTTGCTCTTTCTTTTCCTCTGTAGATCTGTTGTCTTTGTAGCAGCACACACTTTCTTTGATCCGCTGCCAGCCTTATTTGCTCTCAGCTTCAGTATAGGAAGTTGTCAATCATGTTTCTCCAGCAGGAAGATTCATTCACATCACACCTGGGGACATTTCCACATTAGGAAAATGGAAAAAAAATAATAATAAAAGTGCAAAGATTGAGAAGCTGCTACATGTTTTTATGCAGCGTGCATACCTTACGCCCCCTGCTGATACTGACTGAAGTGTAAGGTAATCTGACAAAGGTAAATTTGAGGGCTATAAAAAGATCTTCTATTAAAATGTGCATAATGTTCTCGGCTTTCATGTCTGGTGCTAGATAAATACCTTCTCAAAACAGTTAAATTGCGCAACATTTAGTAAAATTACAATTGGTAAAGTTAACACGTCAAAATATCGTGTCCTCTCGTTTAACCTTCCTTATATAATGTTCAATATACAGCTTATATTTCTCCATTTCCAATATGTATAATATATAACTTGACAACACCTCTGAAACAGTTTGGGACCAGTGCTGGCTTAGGCCTCCTGCACACGAACGTATGTATTTTGCGGTCCGCAAAAAACTGATCTGCAAAAAATAATGATGACGCCCATGTGCATTCCGTATTTTGCAGAATGGAACAGCTGGCCCCTAATAGAACAGTACTATCCTTGTCCGTTATGCGGACAATAATAGGACACATTTTTTATTTTTTTTTGCGAAACGGAAATACTGACATACGAAAACGGAATGCACACGGAGTAACTTCCGTTTTTTTTTGAGGACCCATTGAAATGAATGGTTCCGTATACGGTCCGCAAAGAAAACTGAACAGACATGGAAAGAAAATACGTTCGTGTGCATGAGGCCTTAGAAATAGCATTTAGCTTGGATGCCGAAGCTATTGGTCACATCTACCTTGCTTTAAGAATTTGAAAAACTTTTGAACAGTTGTAAAAATGTAATCATGGTAACATATAATAGTGGATATACTTGAGTAATCAATTTAACATTGAGCTGCTTGTATCTATCTCTATATTTATAAATGTAGCCTGCAAAAAGTCTATTGGTCTAGAGGTGTTGCAGCAAAATTTGAAAAATGCGGCAGAATATGTTCTAACTATTAAGAATAATAGTAATAAAGTAAAGACACTTGTCTCCCTAGTGGTTAGTATAGTGAAAGGTTGACAAGTTCCATACACTATGGTATATATTTGTCTCTTATTTATATTTGTTAGAGCTTTAACATTTTTTGTGTGTTTTTATTATTCTAAAATTTATTTTTTTGTTTAGCGTGAGATACTTTTATGCAATATAAAGTGTTAATATAATCAAATGGTACGTTAAATAGCTTTTGGGGCTCAGACACCTTAGTAAGGAAAGTTTGAAAATACATTATCAGTTATAATCTATTAGTAGCTCTACATGTACTGAAAATATGTACTTAGGGGGACATAGGTTTTTAATGGTGTTTTTGTGCACTTATGCCATTTCAGTAGCATTTTTTGCATCTGCATTTTTAGTGTATTTTTTGCACTAAAAGCCAAGATCAAGATGTTAGCTGAAAGTCTGCAGGATATGTGAAACACAGGAAACAAGGGAAACAATTTTTTGCTACTGGTGTTTTTTGTTAATTAGGTGGCATTTTTTGGGCCTGGCAAGTTTTTTTCATTTTTTTTTAAAACATAGCATGCTAATGTTTTTGTCATTTTTATTTCTGCTGGTTTCATAGGAGAAAAAGACCAGAAAAAGAAACTCTAAAAAAGCCATAAAAATCACAAGCAGTTTCTATGGCTTTTTTAGTTTTAAAAAAAAAAATCACCGCAAATTCTTGTGTGTAAAGAACCTTCCCTGTCCAGCAAGTCCATTAGCTTGTTCACGTACACAAGTCTGACTGGACAAAAAAGAGCTATTTGCTACTGAGGGTAACCTAGGTGGAAGGAGATAACATAAAATTATAGGAAATTGTCATTACGATTTGTTTGTACCTGAATGATATTTGCCCAGTGTATGTACACATAAAAATTATAATCATGAATGGCTGTATAGCTGAATGTCACTAGAAGAGACCTTCACATTTACATGGGCTAATGCATAGGTTGGCCACCAGGGAGGGAATCTTCTTATGGATTACTCAGATGGAAATGTCCATCAGATACTCAAGATGATTTTGCAAAAAAACTATTGTTTTTCAGTGTTTAACCCCTTCACTCCCAGCGCCGTACATGTACGGCGCAACCGGACGTGACTACGCCCAGCGGCGTAATTGTGCGCTGATCGGGCGGGTGCAGGAGCTGCGCCCGCCCTATCGGCGGCAGGGGTCCGGCAGTCACTGATAGCTGGACCCCTGCTGTGTGCGCCCCATCGGTGAAATCACCGATGCCGGCGCATTAACCCCTGCACAGCCGCGGTCAGCGCTGACCACGGCATGTGCATTGTCCGTGCAGGGAGGAAGCAGCCATCGGGTCCCTGTGCTGCTATGACGGGGACCTGATGGCAGGGAAGGAAGCCCGATGCCTTCCTTAGGCAATACATGACAATACAGACCCCCAAGAGTTGAAGTCCCAGAGTGGGACAAAAAAGTTAAGTGAAAAAAGTTAAAAAATGTAATTTTACTAAAAAATTTAAGTTTCAAGTAAAAAAAAAAGCATCCTTTTCCCAAAATAAAGTAAAAAAATATAATAAAAAATAGGGAAAAAATGAAAAGTAGACATATTAGGTATTGACGCGTCTTTATTGACTGGCTCTATAAAAATATCACATGACCTAACCCCTTAGATGAACACCGTAAAAAAAAAAAAAAACGGTGCCCAAAAATTTTTTTGGTCACCTTACATCACTAAAAGTGCAACACCAAGCGATCAAAAAGGCGTAAGCCCCTAAAATAGTACCAATCTAGCCGTCACCTCATCCCGCAAAAAATGAGCTCCTACCTAAGACAATCGCCCAAAAAATATAAATAAATATGTCTCTCAGACTATGGAGACACTAAAACATGATTTTTTTTGTTTCAAAAATGATATTGTGTTAAATGTAAAAAAAAAAAAAAAAAAAAAAGTAGACATATTAGGTATCACCGCATCCTTAACAGCCTGCTCTAAAAAAAATACCACATGACCTAACCCCTCAGGTGAACACTGTAAAACAGATAAAATAAAAATGGTGTCAAAAAAGCCATTTTTTTGTCACCTTACATCACAAAAAGTGTAATAGCAAGCGGTCAAAAAGTCATATGCACCCCAAAATAGGGCCAATCAAACTGTCATCTCATCCCGCAAAAATGGTACCCTACCTAAGACAATTGCCCAAAAAACTGAAAAAACTATGGGCCTCAGAATATGGAGACACTAAGGGCTGTTTCACATGAGCAAGTCCATTGCGGGAATCACGCTCCGTGTGTGAGTGTGATCCTCCGCTCTGGACTTGCAGAAACACCCGGCATTATCATGATTTATAATGCTATGTGTCTCTGCATGGCCTTTTTTTCACTGAATCATAGTGACATAAAGCTGTCAGTATGATTCTGTAGAAATAAGGTTAGCAGAGACACATAGCATTATAAATCATGATAATGCCGTGTGTTTCTGCAAGTGAAGATCAGAGGATCACACTCACACACGGAGCGTGATTCCCACAATGGACTTGCTCATGTGAAACAGCCCTAAAACATAATTTTTTTGTTTCAAAAAGGATATTATTGTGTAAAACTTAAATAAATAAAGAAAAGTAGAAATATTAGGTATTGCCACGTCCGTAAGGACCTGCTCAATAAAAATATCACATGACCTAACTCCTCAGGTAAACACAAAAAAATAAAAATAAAAACTCTGTCCTAAAAGGCATTTTTTTCTCACCTTACATAACAAAAAGTGTAATAGCCAGCAATCAAAAAGTCATACGCATCCTAAAATCATAACAATCAAACCGTCATCTCATCCTGCAAAAAAATGATACCCTACCTAAGACAATTTCCCAAAAAATAAAAAAAACTATGGCTCTCAGAATATGGAGACACTAAAACATGATTTTTTTATTTATTTAAAAATGCTGTTATTGTGTAAAACATAAATAAATAAAGTATACATATTAGGTATTTCCGCATCTATAAGAACCTGCTGTATAAAAATAGCACATGACCTAATCCCTCAGGTGAACACTGCAAAAAATAAAAAGTGTGTCAAAAAAGCAATTTTTTGTCACCTTGCATCACAAAAAGTGTAGTAGCAAGCAACCAAAAAGTCATACACACCCTAAAATAGTACCAATCAAACCGTCATCTCATACTGAAAAAAATGAGCCCCTACGTAAGACAGTCACCCAAACGATGGCTTTCAGAATATGGAGACACAAAAAAAGTATTTTTTCAAAAATGCTTTATTACGGAAAGCTGAAACAAACAACCAAGTAGTCATATTTTGTATTGTCGCGTCTGTAACAACCTGCTCTATAAAAATACCACATGATCTAACCTGTCAGATGAACATTGTAAAGAACAAAAAATAAAAACTGTGCCAAAACATCTATTTTTTGTTACCTTGCCTCACAAAAACTGTAATATAGAGCAACCAAAAATCATATGTACCCTAAAATAGTACAAAAAAAACTGCTACCTTATCCTGTAGTTTTGAAAATGGGGTCTATTTTTTTTAGAGTTTCTACTCTAGGGGTGCATCAGGGGGTCTTCAAATGTGACATGGCAGCTTAAAATTATCCCAGTGAAATCTGCCTTCCAAAAACCATATGGCGTTCCTTTCCTTGTGTGCAATGCCGTGTGCCCGTACAGCAGTTTACGACCACATATGGGGTGTTTCTGTAAACTACAGAATCGGGGCAATAAATATTGAGTTTTGTTTGGCTGTTAACCCTTGCTTTTTTAATGGATTTTTTTTTATTAAAATGGAAAAGCTGCCAAAAAAGTGAAATTCTGAAAATTCATCTCTATTTTCCATTAATTCTTGTGGAACACCTAAAGGGTTAAAAAAGTTTGTAAAATCAGTTTTGAATACCTAAAGGGGCGTAGTTTCTAAAATGGGGTAATGTTTTGGGAGTTTCTACTCTAGGGGTTCATCAGGGGGTCTTCAAATGTGAGCTTCAAATTGCAGCATAAAATTATCCCACTGAAATCTGCCAAAAACCATAGGGTGTTCCTTTCCTTCTGCGCAATACCGTGTGCACGTACAGCAGTTTACGACCACATATGGGGTGTTTCTGTAAACTACAGAATCAGGGCAATAAATATTGCGTTTTGTTTGGCTGTTAACCCTTGCTTTGTTAGTGGAAAAAATTGATTAAGGGTCCATTCACACGTCCGTAAGTGTTTTGCGGATCCGCAAAATCCGGACCCCGGCAATGTGCATTCCGCAATTTTCGGACCGCACATCTCCAGCATTATAATAGAAAATGCCTAATCTTTTCTGCAATTGCGGGCAAGAATAGGACATGTACTATTTTTTTGCGGAAACGGAAGCACGGATGCGGAAGTGCGGATCCGCAAATGCGGATGTGGGCCGCACAATTCAAGTTTGTAAAGTCAGTTTTGAATACCTTGAGGGGTGTAGTTTCTAAAATGGGGTCATTTTTGGGTGGTTTCTATTATGTAAGCCTCACAAAGTAACTTCATATTTGCTTCTAAGCCTTCTAACGTCCCCAAAAAATAAAATGGCATTCCCAAAATGATCCAAACATGAAGTAGACATATGGGGAATGTAAATTAATAACTATTTTTGGAGTTATTACTATCTATTATAAAAGTAGAGATATTATAATTTGGAAATTTGCACATTTTTCCCAATTTTTAGTAAATTTTGTATTTTTTTTTTTTTATAAATAAAAATGAAATATTTTAACTCAATTTTACCACTGTCATGAAGTACAATATGTGACGAGAAAACAGTCTTAGAATGGCCTGGATAAGTAAAAGCGTTTTAAAGTTATTACCACATAAAGTGACATGTCAGATTTGCTAAAAATAGCCTGGGCAGAAAGGTGAAAAATGGCAGGGTGCTGAAAGGGTTAAAATCTTGCTCTTGTTCAGAGCTGGTGGCTTGGAAATGTATTGTCATGGTTTTGTGCTTCTTAGGCTACTTTCACACTGATGTTTTGGCTTTCCGTTTGTGAGATCCGTCATGGGCTTTCACAAGCGGTTCACAACAGATTCTGCTTTGGAGACTGACACCAAAACACTGCTAGCAACGTTTTGGTGTCCGTCTGATGAAACTGAGCCAAAAGGATCCGTTCTGACACACAATGTAAGTCAATGGGGATGGATCCATTTTCCATGGCACAATAGAAAACGGATCCGTCCTCCATTGACTTTCAATGGTGTTCAAGACGGATCCGTCTTGGCTATGTTAAAGATAATACAAACGGATCCGTTCTGAACGGATGCAGACGTTTGTATTATCTGAACGGATCCATCTGTGCAGATCCATGACGGATCCACACCAAACGCGAGTGTTTAAGTAGCCTTAGTTGTGATGCTTGAAAACTTGGCTTGTTTCACACTACTCAGAAATGGAAAAACATGCCATGTTCTTTCTGTTGGTATTCAGTTTTCGTTGCACAAGCATTGTAACACTTTCTCTGCTATTTCCATATCTCTTAGGCCGAGTTCACACGAACGTGTGTGACCAGTGCCTGTGCTGCGGCCCGCAAACAGCGGGCCGCAATGCATGATCGCCGGCCGTAGGTCAGCCGCATCGGATTGCGGACCCATTCACTTTAATGGGTCCGCGATCCGGCCGTTCCGCTAAAAGATAGGACTTGTTCTATCTTTTTGCGGAACGGAAGTACGGGACGTAACCCCACGGAGGCACTCCGTAGTACTTCCGAGGGGTCCCATCCCGTGCGGCCGTTCCGCGATTCCGGATTTGCGGACCCATTGAAGTGAATGGGTCCGCATCCGTGATGCGGAATTCACACGGAACTGTGGCCGTGTATTGCGGCCCGCGATTTGCGGGCCGCAATACGGCCACGGATCACACACGTTCATGTGAACTTAGCCTTAGAAATTAGAAAAAAGAGCTGTGCATATGGGTCACCACCGCTCCTCATTCTTCACCAGAGCAGCCAGAGAATAGCTCACCAGTTGGTACAGGCATTTGAGAGGCATTTCTGGAGAAAAGGTGGGGACCAGGGGGGAGGTTATAGGGCTGTGATGGCTAACCTCTGTGGTAAAACTACGACTCCCAAGATGTACACTTGCTTGACTGTTCTCAGAACTCCATAGAAATGAATGGAGCATGCTGGGAGTCGTAGTTTCACCACAGCTGGAGTGATGGAGGTTAGTCATCACTGCTATAGGGGAAGCAGCTGCTTTGGGGCCCAAACTCAGAAGGGGCCTACCAAGTAGGAGGACTAAAAGATTTTATTTCCAGGGTCCCCTCAAAACTATTTTAAAATGGTTTTATATACAGAGACACTGCAGGAAACAGACAGATTGACTGCCGAGCTTTGTCTGAGAGCGTGATCTCGACTAGCCTCAGGAGTGGGGGTTGAACAGGAATTGGAAGTTTCAAAGAAGTTGCTGGGGGAGTCGGCCCATTCAGAAATCTGCTGTGGGGCCTGGTCATTTCTCTCAGACATTTTCCATTCCTGTGAATATGCTAAGATGAGAATATTCTTTTAAGTAAGTGCTAAACAACTTATTAAGGAGATGAAGCTCAGTATACTATATTAAATCACTATAGTTTTATTGTGAAAGCTTATATCTATATATACCTGTTCTTCTAACTTTTAAATCCTCATACTGCTATTGACAATGCATTGAATCCAGGGTGAACGTTGGGAGCCATACAGGGTGGAGGAAGAAGGAAAGAGCAAGAACTATGCTTGTCCATGAAGCCTGGGTGACTATATGTCAAAATATTAGCTCCATAGCTTCTTCAAACGGCTATAAGACTATGGCCTCTTTCACACAGGCGAGTATTCCGCGCGGGTGCAATGCGTGAGGTGAACGCATTGCACCCGCACTGAATCCGGACCCATTAATTTCTATGGGGCTGTTTACATGGGCGTTGATTTTCACGCATCACTTCTGCATTGCGTGTAAATCGCAGCATGCTCTATATTGTGCGATTTCCACGTAACGCAGGCCCCATAGAAGTGAATGGGGCTGCGTGAAAATCGCAAGCATCCGCAAGCAAGTGCGGATGCGGTGCGATTTTCACGCACGGTTGCTAGGAGACGATCGGGATGGGGACCCAATCATTTTATTATTTTCCGTTATAACATGGTTATAAGGGAAAATAATAGCATTCTGAATACAGAATGCATAGTACAATAGTACTGGAGGGGTTAAAAAAATAAAAATAAATTTTTAACTCGCCTTAATCCACTTGATCGCACAGCCCGGCATCTCCTTCTGTCTTCATCTTAGCTGTGTGCAGGAACAGGACCTGTGGTTACGTCACTCCGGTCATCACATGGTCCATCACATGACCCATCACCATGGTAAAAGATCATGTGATGGACCATGTGATGACCGGAGTGACATCACCACAGGTCCTTTTCCTGCACACAGCAAAAAAGAGGACAGAAGAGATACCGGGCTGCGCGAGCAAATGGATTAAGGTGAGTTTAATTTTTTTATTTTTTTAACCCCTCCAGCGCTATTTTACTATGCATTCTGTATTAAGAATGCTATTATTTTCCCTTATAACCATGTTATAAGGGAAAATAATGCAATCTACAGAACACCGATCCCAAGCCCGAACTTCTGTGAAGAAGTTCGGGTTTGGGTACCAAACATGCGCGATTTTTCTCACGCGAGTGCAAAACGCATTGCAATGTTTTGCACTCGCGCGGAAAAATCGCACATGTTCCCGCAACGCACCCGCACCATTTCCCGCAACGCCCGTGTGAAAGAGGCCTAAGGGGATATAAGGAACATATTGTAACTGGTTAGCAGTACTATTTCTCAGCACAGCGAGTGCTGCGGCCTCTTCACTGTTTAACTGCACAGCATGCAAGTTGTAGTAGTGGTGCAGTGTAACTACAACTGCTCATCTTTTTCACTTGAATGACACAAGCAGTTGTAGTTACACTGCACCACTACTATAGTTATTCAGCGTGCCAGCCGTAGCGGCCTCTTCAAACAGCAGATCGGCGGGGGTGCCGGGAGTCGGACCCCAGCCAATCTGATATTGATGACCTGTCACATTGCCACTTTCATTTTACCAGAGCAGTTTAAAAAAATGAAAGCTGAACTCTGATTGGTTGCTATGGGTAACAAAGACAGTTTCCTGTCAGGCAATTTTGTTAAAAGAGTTTATGATGGGGAAATCCCATTTATTTGACTGACAATGCAATAGAGGGTAGGAAAAAGTGAAACTTGTACCTTTTTGTATAAAGTATTAATATCTTTTGTATAAAATATAAATACGCTTTAAGATAGTATAAGTGTATGGTAGCAGGCAAGCAGACATTAGCTTTAATTACTGACTTTCAAGGTGATCAAAGTTTGTTCCTGACAGGATGAAATAGTTATTGCTACTAGAAAGGTTTATGAAATAAATATAGTAGTTTTCTAAATCCGTGCTAATAAAATGTTCCTAAATATCATCCTTTATGCCACCTCTGATGCCAAGCTTAGAACAAATAGTATGTGACAATTGTCAGCTAATCATCATGTAATGAACGTTGGTTGGGACACAGTGGCACTTACTAATTGCCCCGGCTGACTTTTCATTGGTCTTCTTACAGTAGCCAATTATGTACCCACATTCTTTCCCTGCCTAGGTTGCACTTTGTTTTGAGGAGAAAAAAGACGAATTGCACACATAGATGATGCAGCGCATTAATGTCTTGTTCGCCAGCAGACCTTTCTCAGGCCTCTTCAGTTTCTTGTTGAATAAAAACGTTCCTAACGTCCATACAAATCCACATTCCCTGTCTGTGAAGTATTTTATTTTATAAAATTTGAGAGACATTGAAGTTCTCCCGTTCCAGAGTCTGGTTGTAGAAGAAATACAGAAGAATACAATGGAGAAACTTCTAAATACAATGTCTTTTAGATGTTGTTGGCCTGACCTGCATCCTTCTGCATAAAAAGCTTGTCGTTCCTTTTGCTTTCAATGGTCATTATTTATCTTTAAGTGTTGGGAATGTCCATTTACGCTGCTCCTGGTAAGGCTTGTTCATAATTGCTAATTATCTGTTAATGAGGTTTCCCGCTAAGCTGGATCTCAAGTGATATGCAAGTAAAGACTAGAATATAACTGGGTCCCCGCTGCAAGAAGCACTTGGGAGAATGAATAGACACTACCTTTTTTTTAGTCTACAGCACTTCCAGAAACAATAGATGTATATGAAATATACAAAGATGACTACTCATAGTATCTTCAGGAGAATGTGGGAGAAATATTCATAATTTTAAACTGCACCCTAGGGACGGGAGCCATTGCTGGAACAGTAGAGGAGGTTGAACAAGTGATATGTCTTTTTTTTCTCTTTTTACACACTTAGGGCTCATGCACACGACAGTATGGCTTTTTCAGTGTTTTGCGGTCCGTTTTTTACGGATCCGTTGTTCCGTTTTTTGTTTCCGTTGTGTTTCCGTTTCCTTTCCGTTTTTCCGTATGCCATATACAGTATACAGTAATTACATTGAAAAAATTGGGCTGGGCATAACATTTCCAATAGATGGTTCAGCAAAAACGGAACAGATACGGAAGACATACGGATGCATTTCCGTATGTGTTCCATTTTTTTGCGGACCCATTGACTTGAATGGAGCCAAGCACCGTGATTTGCGGACAAGAATAGGACATGTCTATCTTTTCACGGTACGGAAATACGGAAATACTGAAACGGAATGCACACGGAGACACTTCAGTTTTTTTTGCTGAACCATTGAAATGAATGGTTCAGTATATGTACCGCATACTGAACTAGAAAAACAGCCAGTATACTGAACACAAAATACTGTCGTGTGCATGAGCCCTTAGGGCTTGTTCACACGACCGTATGGCTTTTTCAGTGTTTTGCGGTCCATTTTTCACGGATCCGTTGTTCCGTTTTTTGTTTCCATTGTGTTTCCGTTTCTGTTCCGTGTTTCCGTTATGTTTTTCCTTATGGCATATACCGTATACAGTAATTACATTGAAAAATTTGGGCTGGGCATAAAATTTTCAATAGATGGTTCCGCAAAAACTTAACGGATACGGATGCATTTTTTTTGCGGACCCGTTGACTTGAATGGAGCCACAAAACGTGATTTGTGGACAATAATAAGACAAGACTCAATGTAGAGGAACGGAAATGCGGACATATGGAAACGGAATGCTCACGGAGTACATTCAGTTTTTTTTGCGGACCCATAGAAATGAATGGTTCCGTATATGGAACGCAAAAAACGGCCCGTATACGGAACGCTAAAAAACGTTTGGTTGAACAAGCCCTTACTTGCACGTCTTAAGTTGGACAGCGCAATTAATGCAGGAAAGGACTAATCTGAAAGGGCTTTCAGCCTGGGCCGATCTTCAGCTTGGCACTCAGCAATCTCTGACCATTGATCCTGTGTCATGGAGGAAAGGGACACTTGGTCCTTGTAGTTGTAACACTCCATCCAGCATCTAGTTTACTGTGTGGGTCCAACATGTTGTTTCCTGGCCACCTGGTGGTTGGGGCTTAAGGTGAATTTACATTTGTAGATAATTGGGCAGATTATAGGAAATGAACGTTCTTGCCAACTCTTTCCCAACAGTCTGCCCGCGTAAAACGAGTGAAACTATCATTTGTGCAGGCACCTAAGTGATAGTTTCTGGGCAGCAGATCGTGCTGTCTAAACAGTGATCCACTGCCCAGAAACAATGCAGCGGGATGAGGACGAGCAGTCGCAATAGCGATCACTCGTTCTCATGCTGTGGAGGAGATTGCTACATGTAAATGCAGCGCTTCACCTCCGCTGAGCGAGCAGCCGAATGTTAGGAAGGTGCGCTTCCTTCCCGACAATCTGCTGCGACATTCTGAGCGTGTAAATGCGCCTTTGCCTTTATAATAACGAGATGAAACAACCCCGTTAAGAAAGATATAAATAGCTTTTGCCTTTTCTCACAATAAAATAAAGTTTTTCATACAATGCAGCAGGTCCTGCCTTAAGTTGTTGGGGTCCTATGCAATACCTTATATGCACTGCAGTGCCAGCGCTACTGCTTTTCCACTCCACCTAAGACAAGCCAGACAGTTCCTACTTCTAGTCAATACATGCCTATAGAAATTCTCACCAATCTTTCCACTGGTTGTCATCTTTGCCTCATCTGAGAGCGTGATCTTGTTTGAGAGCATGATCTGTTAGGCTATAGTAACTCAGGAACGGAACAGGTAGTATGGAAACTTTGTACAGGTGGAAAACTTTGGATTCTTGTCCTCTGCTATAGTGTGCAAAAATTTACCATATTCAGATAATATTGTAAGAGGACCCATAGTTACAGAGCTCCTGTCTTGCAGCATGGTTTGATTTTTCATTTGTGATATATGCATACCATGTATTGCATTAGTAAAGCAGGAGCTACGAATATAATCCATTTGGGCACCATCATTTTTTGAACGCCATATTACTCGTACGATGATTTCAGGGCTGTTGTGTTCCTGTGTTTGTTGTTGTAATAGAATATTTTAGTGGTATGCCAAGCACATAATGTCCTGGATAGAGTCCATCCTATTCTACATCTTCAGTGACATCTGTAAATAGTGCGCTACTATTTTCCCTGTGTTTTGTGTTTGGCAAAATGAAATATCATGCTAGTTACTATTTATATGTCAGCTCATTTTAATTAACATTTTTGCGCTTGCCAGATTTCTTTTATTTCAAAGCTGTGGGGATATTTTTTCTGTAATGATCTTAAGCAATTTCTAAATACTGATGTTTGCTTTATTATAATAACATTTAGCAGTTCTCCCTCCCAAAATTGAAATATTGTGAAAAATGCCAAGAAATGCATAACTTTTCATAAACTATTATCATTATTTATTTGAGAACACCATTAACCCTTTCACCTTGGAGGATTTTTCATATTTGTGTTTCCGTTTTTCACTCCCTGCCTTTCCAGGGCTTGTTTTTTGCTGGACAAGTTGTACTTTCTTATGGCACCATTTAATATTGCATATGATGTAGTGGGAAGCTGGAAAAAAATTCCAAATGGGGTGGAATTGGGGAAAAAAATGCAATTTCGCCAGTTTTATGGGTTTTGTTTTTACAGTATTCCCTGTGCAGTAAGGGTGACCTGTTTTCTTAATTCTCCAGGTCAGTATGATTATGGAGGTACCAATTTGTATAGTTTTCATTGTGTTTTAATACTGAGAAAATATATTCATTTATTTTCATCGCTATATTCTGACCCGTATAACTTTGTTGTAGTATGTGTACGGAGCTGAGTAAGGGCTAATTTTTTTGTTGGGGAAACTGTAGTTTTTATTGATACCATTTTGGGGTGTATGACTTTTTGATCACAAAAAAAAGGCAAATCAGTCATTTAGATTTTTTGCCATTTGCCATATGGGATAACTATTTTTATACTTTAATAGTACAGGCGTTTTCGCATGCGGCATTGCCTATGATGTTTTTTTTTGTTTATCTATATTTATTTTGGGGAAAAGGGGGTGATTTGAATTTTTGTATTTTTTTTTAATTTTCTTTATATTTTTTAAAACTCTTTTTTACACTTTTTAAAAGTTCCCATAAAGAACTTGAATATGCAATCAATAGTTAAATTCTCTCATAGGCTCCTATGCATTAACATGGGAGTCTATAAAAATTTCACTATGTTGCTGTGGAGCCCTGCCACAGCCAGGGTCTCCATAAGAACATATATGCGGCAGCCTCCGATCATTCAGGAGGACTAAGGCTGTTGTACAAAGTATTCTGCTCATCTGATCCTGGATTGTTTAGTTCCCAGAGGCTATGGTCACATTTGACCATGACATCTGAGGGGTTAAAAGTCTCTTATAAACATTATCGTTGATCACAGACATTAACCCCGGATGTCTGTTGTTTAAAACAGAGGCACTTGCTGGCTATGGTACCCGCTGCTCTCTCAAGCGGGCACCATGTTTAAAGATCGGCCCAACACTCTACATGTATGGCTTTGGGTGGGAAGGGTTAATTCCACAGTGCTGTACATCTAAGAGGGGTATACATAGTATAAAGCAGCACAAATACAATGTGCATAAACAGCCTTGTAAAGAGGGGAAGAGGAACATTCACATGAGAGCTTACAATCTACAAGGGAAGGAGGAAGGACGAAGGACCCAGTAGGCGAGGGTAAAAGCTGCTCATCTGGCTGTGAGGTGGCTGCATGCTTATTTCAGGTGGTAGGCTTTTTTGAGGAGGTGGATTTTCTGGTTGCTTTTAAAGGTTTGGATGTTGGGGGAGATTCTGGTGTGCTGGGCTAGTGAGTTCCAGAGTTCTGGGAATGCATGTGAGCAATCTTGTGGACAATTGTGTGATGAACAGACAAAGGAGGAGGTCCTGTAAGGATCGGAGATTACTTGTCGGGATGTATTGATAAAGTGGGTCAGAAATGTAAGGAAGGGACAGGCTGTGGATGACCTTGTATGTAGTTATTAGTATTTTGAACTGAATTCGCTGCGTAATGTCTTATTGGTATTATTTAGAGATGTTTTCTGGCCAGTACAATTAAATTAAATTTGTTTATTTTAAAGGTGTCAGAATGGCAAAAAAGCTAACAAAGTTAAATCTATTTCCTGCCACTTCTCTTTCATTTTCTCTTGATGCACATCTATCTCTACTTCCAGGTCCCTCTCAACACACAACAAATAGCACGGAAGGGCCATTTCCAGTTTGTTGAGAGGGATTAGGAAATAGTGACCATCCAGAACTTGGTACAGTAGGGGGATTGGTGAGGTATCACTTCTTGTATGCCATTCTGCATGTTTTCCAATGCAATGTCGTGGTGCCCCATGAAGGCACAGACTGTGAATGGATGTGTGAGGGCCCCAGTATACATCCTTTGGTGCATCTGCAGTGTTTACCTGCTGAATTGCTCAGTTCAGTGTGGTCTATGGGAGGGAGGAAGAGCATTATATAGCAAATACGTCTTATTCTGCAAATCCCGGACAACCCCTGCGACAATTAATTTTATGACCAGTGAATGACATTTCCATAAGTAAGTAATGATTGTTAATGTCATTTACTCAGACCAGTAATGATTATGAGCCCTTGTACAAATACTTAGCTTGTGTTAATGGGCTTTCGATAAGACATTGAGAAGCATAGGCATGGACTTTTTGGCACAATATTGACTTTTTACTTGTCATTGTAGATTCTGCTCAGTTTTGTATTGCTTGCTTTAGAAATGTGTTCCTGATCTCTTAGGATAGAAGCAGATCCTTCTAAAAGTTAAAACTGTGCCAGACCTAAAATATGCTAATAAATCATGGCTATTAATTAATCAAATACATGTTAAAGTAAGACAGTACAAAAAACATTGAAAGGTGAGTGAACAGCACATTACCAAAAAGTGAGGTCACAAGTTATATTCTACATCATCACCAAGTATAGGCACAATATATCCAAGTATCATAATAAAAGAACATCAACTCCTAGGTAGCAAATGTAGTAATGTAGTTCATAATGAGAACTTTCAATGGTGTGGTCCCTTTCTTTAACTCTATAAATAAAGCTCATGCACAGAATCAAGTATGATGGAAACATAACAGTTTTGATACTACCATCCAAAGTATATTATCTTTTTGCTAAGAATAACTTCAATATGTCATGTTCTAGAATTTAACAGTATTGAGATCATGATGAATTTATTAGGATTTTACATATTTATACAGTTCATAGTTGCATTTTTGCTAGGAAGCGTAAAAAGGCTGCCATAAAGGTGTGTGAGGTCTGTGCTTTATCTTCATATACTTTGATTTCATATGCAGTTATTTTTCCGTTGGAGTCTGTAAAATGCTCTCTGGCATGCTCTGTTGCATGCAAAATAAATGGAAGTATTTTCCTCAAGAACATAGCTTCTAGGATAGGATACAGGATAGCTCTGTACATATAAAGTCCAGTGGTACAATGAAAAAGCCAGGTTCACAGCTCACCTCCTCAAACAGCACTCCCTGTGTAATGAAGAGCTGCACGAAAACTCTGGGCCAAATCCCAGATGCAGTGAATCCAATAGTTGCACAAGCAAAGTATCCAACAGCCGTCAGCAGTGCTAAAATCATGTAAGCTTTATTTCTTCAGTAATTAAAATCCAGATGTGCACATCGTTTAATGCTGACGCATTTCAGACTATAGCGTAGTTCTTAGTCATAGCATACGCTATAGTCTGAAAACCATCAGGGCTAAACGATGTGCACATCTGGATTTTAATTATTGAACATATAAAGCTTACACGATTTTACTACCATTGACGGCTGTTGGATACTTTGCTTATGCAACTATTAAAGTCCGGTGGTGCCTGTACTTCAGTGCATGGCGGTTGCATGATTCCATACTAAGAAGCTCCATGACCGCTATAGGTTCCCTGTGAATAAGACCTTATAGTAATTGACCCAGAGGTCATTAATACTTAAATGGTGACTCCACTCATGCCTGAAGGTTTATCTGTTCAGTAACTGGTTTATGAATTTAAGCACCTGTAATGTAAAACCGGGTTCATATTAAATTTTTGTCTTACGTTTAACCTATACAAAAAACATATACGTTAAACGGATGCCTCAGACTATCATAGACAGGGCCGGCTCCAGGTTCATGTGGGCCCTTGGGCGATAAATCCCAGTGGGCCCCCATGAGGCATTTTTTTACATTGACATGTCCCCTGTGGCTCCTACACGGTATAATGACCCCCAGTGGCCCCTATACAGTATAATGACTACTAGTGGCCCTTCACACAGTATAATGAACCCCCAATTCCCCCCCCACTGTATAATGACCACCTGTGGCCCTGCATTCAGAATAATAACCCCCAGTCGCCCCCATTTAGAATAATGACCCCCAGTAGCCCCCACACTGGGGGAATACTGTATGGAGGGGGCTCTGGGGGTATTTATACTGAATGGAGGGTCATTGGTGATCATTACTAAATGGGGGACACTGGGGGTCATTATACTATGTAAAGGGCCCTCACAGTATAATGACCCCACAGTGACCCTCCATTCAGAATAATGACCCCCAGTCGCCCCACACTGGGGGTTATACTGTATGGAGGGGGCACGAGGGGTTATTATATTTAATGGGGGATCTGGTGGTCATTATGCTAAATGGAGGGTCAATGGGGATCATTATACTAAATGGGGGGCACTGGGAGTCATTATACTGTGTAAGGGACCCTCACAGTGTGATGAATGACCCCCCAGTGGCCGCCTCACATACCTATCATTGCAGGGGAGCTGGTGGTCCTGTCATTCACTAACCGCAGCTCCCCTGCGCTCCTTCTCTACGGCGGCCCGCTGCAGCAGTGAGCCAGGCCTGGAGGAGAGAAGGAGATGTGCAGTGATGGAGCTAGAACTGACTGGGCCCCACAGCGAAATTTAGTACGCCCCCCTCCCCCCCAATGTGTGTTCACATTACGTTTTTCCTATCGGTTTGATGTATACACATGTGCAGCACTCCACGTTTTTGTATCCTGCAGAGTCAAGTAAAAAATGCATACGTTAACGTATATGTTTTTCTACCATGGAACTGTATGGTGAACGGACGCCACTGTATGGCATCAGTCTGAGGCATCTGTTAACGCATACAATTTTCAGTATGCATTAAATGGATGGCAAAAATGTGATGTGAACCTAGCCCTAGTGTCAGAATAAGCCCTAGTACACATTGGAGCAGCATGGCGGAGAGGGGAGGCCGCCATGTACTGACAGAGCGCTACCTGGTCCTGGTGGTCAGGGATGAGGACTGTGCTTCCCAAGGATCATTTTCTACTGGGAAATACAGGGCACAGTATAATACACTAGAATCTATATAATATAAAGATATTAGCCCCACCCCCCGAATAATCATACGATTAGGGGGTCATTTATTATATAGAAATACGTCTATATTAGGCGTATTTCTGACACAGATGTGGCGCAAAGGTCCTTAACACCGCAATCTGTATCTTTTCCCGCTCATGCCAGGTCTAAAAAAAGTGGTGTGGGCAGAAAGGGATACAGTTATGGCCATCCAGTTATTGGATACCACCGCCAAATAGTGATAACACCGCCAAATAGTGATAACACCGCCATACAAGGATAAAACCACCATACAGTGACCGGATAAAAGGGTATAAGAGGGCATAGTACAGGGAATGACTATGGGCACTGCACAGAGTGTGGTAAGAGGGCACAATGCAGGGTATAAAGGGGCACAGTACGGGGTGGGGGGCACAGTCACATGACCCTGTGATGTTAGAAGGTCCTTATGGTGAATGCGGTTCAGATGCCACCATAATGAGAGGCAGAGGAGTGAGACAGGGGCCCGGGATGGACAGGAGGGGTGGACACAGCAAGTAGGTGGAAGGGGCTCTGAGGGGGATTCATACAAGTAGTGGCAGGAGGTCTGTGCAGGGCAGCAATAGGAGATAGGAGGGTGGGACAGGAGCCCTGGATACATGAGGGCGGAAAGGAGACAGCAGGGGCTACATGAGGGTGATATAGGACAGGATATGGGGGGGGGGCAGGTGTCATGGAGACAATCAGCTTAATAAAACAGTAACACAACTAAATAGAATGAAGCAGCAGTGTCCCCCCCTTTCCTTCTGTCCCACAGAGAAGAGACAGTCACAGTGCAGACTCACTCACAGACTGTGTTCACACTTCTCTGCTCCAGCTCCAGCCCTGCGGTCTCTCTCCAGTCTCCTCAGGCAGCGTGTGTCCTGTGTAGAGGGGGCGTGTCCTGAGTCTCTGCAGCTCAGGGGGCCCACCAGAGGGGTACTGCGTATGTGAAAGGACAGCAGTGAGAGCTCCCATCTGTATTGATGGAAGTGCTCATAGCAGCTCAGTGGGCCCCCCCAGGAGCATTGGGCCCCGGCACTTGCCCGGGGATGCCGGGTTATGACGCCGGCCCTGATCATAGAGTTCCATTGTAAAAAAAAATATATATATAAGTTAACGTATACTTTTTTCTGCAGGATATAAAAGTGTAGTGTATTGCTTTTTCACATCTTTCTTTTTCCCAAGATATACGTTAAACGTAGGGCAAAAAAATGATGTGAACCCAGTCTAACTGACGGACTTCTCTAACCTTCATTATCACTTTCCAAATCTATTAAATATGGACTTGCTGTTTCTAGTTGTATTATGAAAGTAACCCAACTCAGTTTTGCAAGCCGGACGTGTATGGAAAAATGATGTATAATTTGTGAAATGTTCTTACAGAGAAGAAATCGGCTAAAGTAAAATTGTGTTTTTTTGTATTCATGGTTGATTTTTTTTGTCTTAGTTTCGATGTTTTGATTAAAAGAAAGCTGGATTTCTTTTTTATTCTCTAAGTTGTAATGGACTTGTATGTCTTAGTAGATGCACATTTCATACAGATTTTCTACATAACTAGATCTTCCATTACCTTTTTATTATTTTTGGCCTGCCTGCGCGCTCTCTCAGTGCTTCAATGTCCTTTTGTTAATTGGACCCAAAATCCATACTCCATATTAAGTTAGTCCTGACAGAGGGAGAGAAAATTACACTTTCCCCCTTGTAAATGTATCATTTTAGTACAGGAACCATTTTGCTAGCTTTTGCTGATTGAGATTGTGTGCTGTTGCAAAATCTATTATCCGCATTACTTCAAATCCTATTCCATCAACAATTCACTTAATACAGTCTAATTTAATGTGGAGGATACATGAATATTCTTCACTCTCCAAATGCATTACCTTGCATTTATCCACACTGAATCTCATCTCTACTTATCCACTCAGTCCTCAATTCATCCAAGTTCCTTTCCCGAGAAAAAAATCCATTTTGAGTATGCAGCCTTCATATTTTTGCATTCTGTCATATGCCTTACTTAGACATATAAAATGGCCGCATAAAATGCAGCATGGTAAAAACTCTACTAATAATCTTCCGAGACCATATTTCCTATCACAAGCTTGCTACCCACAAGTCCAATTAAATGATTTATGGATCTATAGAAATTGACAGTATTTTGGCAGTCCACAGGCCAAATGAATTCCTTCATAGCTTTGATTGTATGACATCATCTGGGTCATGTGTCTGGTGTCATTGAATTAAAAAATAATTGTGTTTATTACTTTTGTATTATAGAAATGAGTAACTGTTTCGCATGAAAGTGTGGCATGGTGATCCAGTTGTACAAGTGTAAGTTGTACAAGCTTTTATTCTTAGAAAAAAGACTGACGAGACATGTTCAGTAGTGATAGCTATGTTCTCCAGCATCTGTAATCAGTGCTGGGGAATACAATCCTCACTACTCTGTCTTCTAGACTTGTGTAGCTAGTACACCACTCTTGTAAATGACCCTATTTTATGTGGTCTCTGTAGCTGACGCTGTCAAAATCCCCTGCATATTCTGTGTCAGAAACCACAATGGTTTGGGCCACAGATGTCACTTTATATGCCACATACCCACTTACGGCTTAGCTACATTGAATGAAGCAAAGCTGCTAGTGGACATCTACCACGACTTCATGTGGCATCCTTCCATCCACAACATGTCCCTCCTTGATGTGGTCGTGGTTTTAAAGCACTGGCCCGCAAACTGCTGCACTGCCTCCCTGTAAAAAATGGAAGGCGGACACCATGCGGCTGCCGGCGGAATTTTGGCATGATGTTCATGCTAAAATTACCCCGGCAAATTCAACTGTGTGAACGACTCCTTATTACGCACATGTTTACTGATGCTGGCTCCCATCTACCTACACCATACTAAACATTTAAAGCGACCCAAAGAAGTCATTCTTACCTATATACCATGCCACAGAGAATACCAGAAAGTGGAAGTTTTACATTTAACATGTAAAAGTGGAACTTTTATGTACAGTATAACATTTCTATGTTTAGCGATATGAAGAAAGAAATGGGGAGGCGGCACTTACCAAAAGTAGATATTCTTTATTCTGGTAGCCGTAAACTTACATCGGTACTAGCATGGGGCGGACACAGATAGCACAGGCATGCCTGTGCTATCTGTGTCCGCCTCATGCTAGTACCGATGTAAGTGTACGACTACCGGAATAAAGAATATCTACTTTTGGTGAGTGCCGCCTCCCCATTTCTTTCTTCATATTGATTTGCAAGACTTAAGGCTAAGCAACAGTGTAAGCGATATAAGATACCCGTTTCTGGAAACTAAGTGCTGGATCCTGAAAGGGACTTATAGCAGTGCCACCCCCTTTTTTGTTTTCTGTGGGACTTTGCTATTGTATCTTGGACTATGCTATTTCTATGTTTAGGTTCATAAGATATAAATATATCGTATTTGATTTTATATGTATTTGATCAGTAGTAGAATATTTAGTATTTTTAGCAGACTTGGTTCCAGACTTGGTCCTTTTAGTGCCTGCTAGCATAGATCCCCTGTTCAAGGTGCACTCTCTCAAGTAGATACATACAGGTCACAGCTCTTGCCACTTCATGAAAGCTCTATAGACCAACATATTGGTAAGACTCTAAATTTAGTACAAATGGTTTTAATGTATTTCAAAAGATCCGACAGGTCTTGTGGCCTGTAAAATGTTTCCAGGAATTGATTCACTGAATTATCTGTCAATTAATATCAGAATATGGCAACCAGAGCAGGAAAAAAATCAACCCATTAAGCATTATTATAAGTGAATGAAAAATGAGCTTGTTGTAAATTACTACCTTTATTATTACATTACACAAAGCACATAATTTAAAGCTAGCTGTATGAGTACTTGAATAGCCCACAATTCACACTGTAATTTCATATTGACAGAACGCATTATGCTCCATAGTGACAGCATGATATTGTTACAAAGGAGAAACTGACATGAAAAAGGTGTCTGACGTTGCAAGAGCCCTGCATGTTGGTTAGCACTTATTGTAGAGAGCCCTATGTACATGTGAAATATTGCCATTTAAGGGTCCATTTGATTTAGATATAAATTATATATTTCTGTTCAGTCCTTTCTTATTGTAACGTGGATACAGAAGAACACCAAGCAGTTATAAGATGTCGCTTACATTTCTATGTGCATTTATGATTTCTTACAGGATTAATCTTAGTGGGAACTTTATTTAAAGGAGAGAAAAGAAAAAAAGAATGCGGCACTCACCAAAAAATACTCTTTGAGCTTTATCACATAAAAAGGTCAGCGTCATGCGGGCAAAACACAGCTAGAAGGCAACAGCCATTCACGCTTTTTTAAGCCATCAGTGACTGAATCGACGTGGTTCATAAATACTCCCACACCTTCGTCACTGATTAAATGAATGACACATGTATGAAGAACACACACATAAACTACTAATACTATAAAAACACTGCTAGGTCGTTTTTATCATTTAACCCCAGAGGGCCCATGGCTCCACTTTTTATAATACAGGCTGCTTCTTTCTGGAGTAAAATACGACCTCTATCACCACCCCGTATTAGGTGCTGGACAATTTTAATCCCTGCACATTTTAAAACGTTACTATTACCTCCATGTATTTCATGTACGTGATCAATCAATCTAGTAGCCCCAATTCTTGTCACTACAGATCTCCTATGTTCGCTGGATCTGATGTACAAACATCTAATGGTTTTACCAATGTAGAACCTCCCACAGGGGCAAAAAATTGTATAAACTATAAATTGTGTTTTGCAAGAGATAAATTGATTGACCACACACTTAGTACCTCCTAACTTGAAAAATCTAAATGTACAGGGATTGAAGTTGTCCAGCCCCTAACACGGGCTGGTGATAGAGGTCTTATTTTACTCCAGAAAGAAGCAGCCTGTATTATAAAAAAGTAGAACCATGGGCCCTCTGGGTTAAATGATAAAAACGACCTAGCAGTGTTTTTATAGTATTAGTAGTTTGTGTGGTGTTCTTCATTACATGTGTCATTCATTTAATCAGTGACGAAGGTGTGGGAGTATTTATGAACCACGCCGATTCAGTCACTGATGGCTTGAAAAAGCGCAACAAGCGTGAAATGGCTGTTGCCTTCTAGCTGTGTTTTGCCCGCATTCTTTTTTCTTTTCTCTCCAAATTAAATCCCACACCTACAGCAGTGCCGGATGTATCCTCTACATATTAGAACTTTATTTAAAGTTGAAATGCTGACAGTGATGCAGGCACTCTTTCCTTGTGACATGGATTAAAACTGAGGTCATACCTAATCATTCATCAAAATTTGCATTAATCAATAGTACACTGTGAGTACACAAGGAAAAACAATTTTTTTTGTCCACTATATCAACTGTATTTGTCATTTTTAGCACTTTCCTCATCTGCAGGTTCTGTCTCTAGTTTTCAGTTCTTCTAGACCTGGTGGGTGGAGACAAGCTCCCATCCACTGCACACAGAGGAAAATCTGCTTCAAAATTTTCTCTGACATGCTCAGAAAAAAGCCCCAGGATTATGGGGGACATTGCAGAGAGGAACTGACATGGATGAATGTGAATTTAGCACTTGGGCTGAGACAAAAACTGTCTATGCAGTCTCTCTTGCTGTGCCAGTCTCTGAGTTCCTGCTTACTTCTCCCTTCTCCATTTGCAACAGGCAGCCTCACCCCAGGGCCCTCTCTATAACGTGTCCCAGGTGTAGGAATGCCAAGTGGTGTAGTGCAGCCTAAATGTCTCTTTAAGTGTTCCATGGTGCTCCTACCTGGATACCGCTGGAACAATAAATAGCTGGAATAATTGAGGGATTGGAAAGAATAACTAGAGTCCAGACCTTGAGATGAAGTTCAATCGCAGCTTTATTTTGAATAAACGTTCCTTCAAAAAGTTTACAGGCTTCGTCTTGGTTCCAGCAGGCTTTAGCATTAAACTGGCAGGCAAACTCAACTCTGCCATATCTTTTTCTCTGGCTCTGTACTGACAGGCTGGCTGTATAACTCAGATTCTTATGTATGCTGCACTTCACTTTGTATTCTGACTCTAGGTTATGCCAGGGAACTTTCCTCCTAGCTCCTGAGGCTTTCAGCTTTGGCCTCAATGGCCAGTAGAGCTTAAGGTGCTCTGGCTGGCGTGGGCACGTCCAGCAGAGATGTGCTCCTGCACACCCTTCCCCTTGCAGGGGTAAACTGCAACTAACTAGAACTGGTCCCCACCCTTCCTGCAGGAAGTAGGACTAGAATGGTAAGTTCCATTCTACCTAAGTACAGCTCGGCCGTGTTTGCTGCCACTTGCTGGTGAACCAGGCACATTACATATGAACAGTTACATAACATTAGAAATGCACAGTTTGAAGGACCTGGAAGAAATACATAAGATGACATTGTGTTAGCCCATTAAAGACAGTAGAAAGGTGCAGAAGTGGTAACACCCCTCTGGGATGTTACACATTGACTTATGTTGACATGTCTAATCTTATCCTTCAGTGAGTTGCTCTCTCCTGGATGGTTTCAAGAGAAATTTCAAAGAAGAAAGCATTTAGCAACAAGGGGCTGGGCGGAAGTGGTGGTGGTGGTTTAAACAGCTGATGACAGGAGAACTAGGTATTTGCCTCTCAAGATATATTACAAAGTTTCTTATGGCAACTTGTAATTTTGATTTATGCAAAGTTGTGGAAAAAGTTAGTTATTTTTCCATATGTTAGTGGTTACCTTGAGTTTGAAAGGGTTGCATTAATTTTCAGTCTGGAGTCATTATTTCTTTATATATTGTGAGGATATTCAGTTTATATCCTGCTATATCAAGACTTTTCTTCTGTAGGCATGTCCCTACCAGTAATACATGCTGGATCTGTGTGTCCAGGATACTGCTGCCTTCCCCCTGGCAAACTGCCTTCTGTTTGATTTTCTCCCTTTCTACAGCCTGTATGGAAATCTGTAATGAAGACTGCTTAGGAAATTGTCTAATTTTGCATTTGGGCAATTTAAGAATTTAAAGTGCTTAATATATACAGAAGAAAGTATCCATATAAAAATATTTATCTGATTGTTCACCCATATACTTGAGAAAGTATAGCTGAAACGTTGCACATTGGTGACTAGTAAAAGGAATATTTTAGGCTGTATTTACACATGGTTTCTGCGACTGAAAAAGCTCTTTTCACCTGCATGGGGTTGTTTCTGTAGAAGCATGTGGACTTTTGCACTTGAATACTACAGTTCTTTGCCTTTCTCATTGAAATATTTACACATGGTTTCTGCGACTGAAAAAGCTATTTTCACCTGCATGGGGTTGTTTCTGTAGAAGCATGTGGACTTTTGCAAGCCCCATTCAAAAAGGACAGCCACAGAAAATTCTAAAGCAAATTTGCTGCATGCAGAATAACCCTTGAATACTACAGTTCTTTGCTTTTCTTAAGGAAATATTGATAACTGAGCATTAGATCTTCCTCAGGACAGCTTTGCTTCCTGAGAATCTTACATGGTGCTGCCTTGTTCTGACTATTTTGTGTTGAAGTATATTTGACAGAAGCTGTAATAAGTTCACATACTGTAGATATATACAACTAACATGAACTAGATGAGTTATAGATACTGAAGATGAGCAACTTTCTTGAAATTCACATTAATCAGATTCAAGTAAGGTCTGAATAAATTTGACTCCAATCAAAAGTGCCCCAATTGCCGTGAAAAATCATGCATGATACTTTGAGGTCTTTTAGGACTGTATCCAACCACTTTCCAGCTCTTTAATGCCAAAACAGCATGAGTAATGTCAAAGTGTCAGCAGCATACTTGGCAGTTGGGTGTTTAAAATGTGTATACATATATATTCTCCACCAGTATACTATCATGCAGTAAAATATATCAGGTACTGTAGTTTGTGATCAGCTAAAGGTTTTTTTTAAACTTTGAAATATTTTTTTTTAAATGTGAACCAGAAAAATGTTTCAGTCGGTATACTATTGGCACCAGGATAAATATTGTAAATTATTTGTGTCTGTGATTGTGAATTATGGGATGAACATTGAGGTGATACACATTAATAAAACAATTGAGTGGTATAGCTTTAGATGCTGCTGTAGCACTCACTGACAGTGGCTGGCAGCGTGACGGAGTTATATGGTGACACATTACACTGACTCCTGTCCTGTCTCTATCTGTAAATTAAATAAATATAACTAACTAACTAACTAACTAACTATTGTCTCACTAAACCTGCCCTGGTACTAAACTAGCTGTATTTGTTTAAAGATAAGAATTATTTTCTCTCTTTCTGCCAGATATCACAGCAATGTATAACTCCAAAAAATACATACATATTTCCTGGTTGTAATCTAATATAGTGCCTATGTTACGTGTCAATATAGTCTGGCCTGATTAGCTGAGACTGACTGACACGGACGCGGACACGGATGACATATCAGTTGTGCATCCCTTTTTTTTGACGGACCCATTGACTTGAATGGGTCCGTCCTCCATTTTCCACTGACAAGAATAGGACAGGTTATATTTTTTTTTCACAGCTCCATAGAAATGAATGGGACCTCCGCTAAACTGTGAAAAATGACGGAACGGACGCGGATGCACACAACGGTCGTGTGCATGAGGCCTTAGTGACAATGTTTGCCTGCTGGGAGACTAAGCAGCATGTTGTATTTGTAGGACTACAAGTCCCAGCTGTACAATGACACTGCTGATACACACAGGATCTTCCCCCTACCTGTTATTATGCAATGCTCTGCAGAACTCCTCTGTCAACTCCTGTGCCCAGCATTTGTATCCTCACTGCCTGCAGCTACTCAGTAAAGCCTTCAGCCCTGAGTCTGTGCAGCTGAAGGGGTTAATGTTTTTCCTCAAGAATCCAAAGCGAGAGCAATAAGCATCAGCCGGCAGTGCAGGGAGCGTGGCCAGCACAGTGACTACAGGCACATATCTGCTCTCTCAGGCTTGTGCACGAAACATCATCAGAGCAGGAAGAGAAGCTGACATCACAGGTCATGTGACCCTCAGTGAAATCTGAGAAAGCAGCAACTGCAGATAAAGTAAGTGAAATGTAAAGTCCTTCCATTTGCCTAGTTAGAAACATACAAAGAACAAAAAAATAACTCAGACAACCCATTTAAAGGGTGGCATGTACAGATGTAGTGAACTAAAAGGAATGATTAAATCATGCATGTTCAACCTGCGGCCCTACAGCTGTTGTAAAACTCCCACAATGCCCTGCTGTAGGCTGATAGCTGTAGGCTGTTCGGGCATGCTGGGAGTTGTAGTTTTGCAACAGCTGGAGGGCCGCAGGTTGAGCATGCCTGGTTAAATGATGTATTTCACCGGCTGATAGTCGAGCAGATCATCGATGACAAGTGTTCGTAGGAAAGCTTGTTAGCGATTATTTCCCTGTATAATACTGCCGCTGATTACCAGATGGAATGAGTAAACAAGCTTGTTCAATGGGCAGTCCCAATCTTTCAGCAGGTTTAAAAATCATCACTTGCCTGCGGCAGATCATGCTGTCTAATCACAGTCTGCTGCCGGCAAACAGTGATTCAGTATGGGGACGAGTGATGGCATTAGTGATCATTCCTCCCCATACTGTGGAGGAGATCGCTGCATGTAATAGCAGCAGTTTCCTCCATTGATGAGCAGGTGATTTTTGGGAAGGAATCGTCTGCCTGATCGCCTGGTGTAATACAGCCATAACACGTTAAGTTAACGATGGCAAGAAAATGTTAATTAACTTTTTCAATGGATTTCAATGGCTTTTGTCATAACACCGTGTCATGTGTTATCACAGTTCCTTTTAGTTTTTTTCTTGATTTATAAATCAAATTATATCTGAACTAGTATGATGTCTTAAAGGGACACTGACAGGCCTTCTGAGCATAATTAGCTCTTTATATGCCCCCCTAGGTCTTATAATAAGTTCCCAATTCATGTAAGTATTATCCCTGTGCGCATTATAAAACGTTAAAAATAATCTTTATAATCATCTCTCCTTTCTGCCCAAGGGGAGTTCTTTGTGGCGCATTTGTGCCCAGCCGCGTCCCAACTGCCGGGTCCTTAGACACGCCCATCTCATTAGTATTCACTTGGCGCAATGTGATCCCGGCGAGCGAGGGTGCAGGGCGCATGCGCATGATCTCCGAATGTCGGGGACTGAGAAATACCACCCAGCGAAGTGAATACTAATGAGATGGGCGTGTCTAAGGACCCGGCAGTTGGGACGCGGCTGGGCACAAATGCGCCACAAAGAACGCCCCTTGGGCAGAAAGGAGAGGTGATTATAAAGATTATTTTTAACGTTTTATAATGCGCACAGGGAATATACTTATATGAATTGGGAACTTATTATAAGACCTAGGGGGGCATATAAAGAGCTAACTATGCTCAGAAGGCCTGTCAGTGTCCCTTTAAGGTACCTTGAGCCGATTATTGTGAAAATTAAAGGGGTTCTGCATTTTTTTAAACTGATGATCTATCCTCTGGATAGGTCATCAGCATCTGATCGGCGGGGGTCCGACACTCTGGACCCCTGCCGATCAGCTGTTTGAGAAGGCAGAGGCGTTGGCAGTAGTGCCGCAGCCTTCTCGCTGTTTACCGCAGGCCCAGTGACATCAGGACTAGTATCCCTGGCCTTGACGGGGCTAAGCTCCGTTCACTTGAGGATAGATCATCACTTTAAAAAAAATGCAGATTACTAAACCAGGATGTAAAAATGTATGCGAAGCTATTAGCCACCCGTCTAGCAAAAATCCTCCCTTCTATTATCTATGTAGACCAGGCCGGTTTTGTCCCGACCCGGCAGACTTATTATAACACAAGACGCCTTCTGGGTATTTTACATCATGTTCATAAGAATAAAATCCCCACATTGGCCCTCGCATTAGATGCAGAAAAGGCGTTCGACAGACTCCGATGGTCGTTCGCCTTCTCAGTACTCGAACGAATGGGCTTTACAGGGCATATACTTACCGCTGTTAGAGCACTCTACAGCAATCCCACAGCCAGAACATTTGTAAATGGGGCCCTGTCGGATGTATTCGAACTCACGAATGTCACCCGACAGGGATGCCCTCTTTCCCCCCTTATCTTTATAATAGCCATGGTACCATTGGCCCAGGCGATTAGACAAGACTCCAGTATAAAAAGGGTTAGTGTGGGTGGAAGCTCCCATGTCATATCCCTGTACGCGGATGACGTATGTCTAACCCTAACAAATCCTGAGGAATCCTTGAAGTAGGTTATGGCCCAAATTTCCCACTATGGTGACCTCTCATATTATCATCTCAACTCCTCTAAAACGCAAGCCTTACCTATTCATTTGTCAGAGTCACTAGTGTCGAACCTTCGCAGCACGTGGAATTTCGACTGGCGGCTTGACAGCATTAAATACCTGGGCGTCAATATGTCTTCTACCCAGAACCAGCTATATGCACTCAACTATGACTCCTTACTACTCTCTACAGAAAAGGAACTCTCAGAATTTGCTAGATTTGACACCTCGTGGATGGGGAAGATTGCTACATTTAAAATGTTTATCCTTCCTAAGTTTTTATATCTGTATCGCACCCTGCCCATAACCCTCCCAGAGAAGTTCTTTTCCCGAGCGCATTCACTTCTCTCTAATTATATATGGGACAAGAAACACCCCAGGATAGTCCGGGACATCATAACCAGGGAACGCCGAATGGGAGGTTTAGCACTGCCAGATTTAAAATTGTACTATATAACTACTTTGGTCTCCATGTTGAAAGGTTGGGTCCAGCCTTCCCAGGATCTGCCCTGGGTACAGCTGGAAGCATCACAAGCTGCCCGTACTCCTTGGAGGGGTTTGTTAAATTTGCCATTTTGGAAGACCCCCTACTCCAAAAATCTAGGCCCGACGGTGTTAGCATCACTGAAAGCATGGTCCACATATCATATATTAGCAGATGCTGACGCTTCCCCCACAATTGCCTCTCTCTCCCCCTTCTCATTGCTCTGGACACTACTTCCTCAAACTGATCTGTCACTGTGGGTTCAGCAGATATACGGGTGGGGGACCTGTTAAATCATGAAGTACTACAACCCTTCCAATGGATCAGCAAAGTAGTTTTCTATTCCTAGCAGGGAGTTTTTCAAATATCTCCAGATCCGCCATTTATTACAGGACCTGCATCCATCCGGGGTGAAACTAGACAGATTAGCTAAATTGTATATCACAGGCAACGTGAAAGGTTTGATAACCTCTATATAACTCCATTCTCCACTCGGGTCTTTTAACGCTCTCACCTAATGATGGCGTGGGAGAAAGATTTAAAATTTGTCTATATCCAACACGGAATGGATGCAGGGCCCTTAGAATGATCCACAATATCTGAAGTGCACTTCTCATGTAGAATCAGCAATTAAAACTATACTAAGATGGTACTACATGCCGGATAGACTGGCTCTTATGTATGATTCTGTATCTAATCTATGCTGGAGAGGATGTGGATGCAGAGGAACCCTATTTCATATACTGTGGCAATGTCCTAAGATTCAACTGTATTGGTCAGCTTGTAGAGAATTACTTGCCAGGAATGTTCCCTATGGGACAACATGGTCACCGCAACTAGTCCTGTTATTGATAGGAGTGGATGCCCTGCCCGCCCGCTTAAGGGCCCTATTCTGTATATTCTGCGTGACAGCAAAATTATTATTGTTGTGGAAGTGGAAGACCCCGGACACCCCAAACACCTCCGAATTGATATCTACACTTAACATCACCTACTCATATGAGAGAATTATTGCTATGCGGGGAGAGGGGTACGATAGATTCCTCCAAAATTGGAAGCCTTGGTCGAGTTCCCCATATAGTTCCAATTTTAGAGCTCCCTAGTCTTTCACATATATGGACCTAAACCAATCCCTTTAAAGAGCTGACAGGCTTGAAAATATAGGCCTTTTACCATTAGTATATGTATATGACATAGGTGGCCACTTATCCCAACCTCAACAATTGGTACTTGCTTACCGCAGGCATTATCAGTCTTTGTAATTCATATTGGTTTCTTCGTATTGAAGATTGTTTCCTTTGTTACTGATTAATGTTACTAGATATTATGTAACTCTTGTATCTACCCATCGGGTATGCCGATGTCTTTTTTTATAACATTGTTAAACACAATAAAAAACGATTGAAACGAAAAAAACTGCAGAACACCTTTAATGTAAATTGAACGAAACTGCAACAATAATTGAGCAGTGTAAAAGCCAATGCACAACAGAGCGACAACCAACAATCGATAGATTCTTGTTGGTTCGATCGTTTGTGTGGGCACAAAAATCATTGTTGGACGTTAACGATTTCATACATGTAAACAGGAATCGTTCACTGCATGTACAATTACAGATGATTCATTTGTCACAACACCATGCAGCACAATGCAACAGTCTGCTTTACAAACAACCTGAATACGCGATCGAAATCACAATTTTGTGAACGATAATCGGCACGTCTAAAGGGTCATTGTTAAAAGGTCACTACACCAAGAAACAACTCGTTAGTCGCTCAATCATACCGATCATCGCCTCGTGTAAAGGTACATTTAGAGACAGTAAAGGCCGCTTTACACTGTCTGAATACATTGTTTATTGCTGTTACTATGACTGCGTCCACTAGTCGTAGGCCCCATCAGTCTCTGCAGGGTTCACTCTGCACCCCTTTAGCTGATTGCCTGCAATGGTACTTGGCCACTGTAGTATAAATAATATGCATAATGCACCACCACATGGTACATATATTATATATCTTTCAGCTCAATAACCTTATTTTACAGGTACAGCCTTTCGGTGTTAATGTAGAGTATTTGACAGGGCTTTCTTTTTTCATCATCATCAGAAATAACACAATAACACTATTTCAAAGGCTAAATTAGTGTGTTTTTCAGTTTTGGCCAGTAAGTAATCATTATCTATTACTAACCTGATATTAATAGTTGATGTAGCTGTGGGTATTGTCAGCGTACCATTAATATTAGATGCAACACTATATACTGTCAGCACAACATTAATATTAGATTAAACATGGAATTCTGTCAGTGAAATTAATATTACATGTATTATTGTGTCCTTGCCTATGTGACATTAATATTGTATCCAAAGTTGTGTGATATCAGCGGAAAATTGTCACACTTGTATTCTTAGTCTACTTTCACACTGGCGTTTTGGCTTTCTGTTTGTGAGATCCGTTCAGGGCTCTCAGAAGCGGTCCAAACGGATCAGTTTTGCCCTAATGCATTCTGAATAGAAAAGGATCCGCTCAGAATGCATCAGTTTGCCTCAGTTCCTTCTCCATTCCGCTTTGGAGGCGGACAGCGTTTGTTGTTTTGGTGTCCGTCTAATGAAACTGAGCCAAACGGATCCGTTCTGACACACAATGTAAGTCAATGGGGACGGATCCGTTTTCTATGACACAATCTGGCACAATAGAAAACAGATCCGTCCTCCATTGACTTTCAGTGGCGTTCAAGACGGATCCGTCTTGGCTATGTTAAAGATAATACAAATGGATCTGTTCTGAATGGATGCAGACGGTCGTATTATCTGAACAGATTCGTCTGTGCAGATCCATGACGAATCCGCACCAAACGCAAGTGTGAAAGTAGCCTCAGTCAGATACACTGAAGTGAAAAACTGTTGTGTTGTACAAAGTAACAGTAGATGAGCTGTTAAAATATATCAAATGTGTCACCTGTCACCTGGAATACATATGATTTCACATACATGGGGTCTTAAACGGAATGTGTCACCAGATATCAAAACATATCTTTTTTTTATTTATCTGTTTTTATTACAGATATTTTTAATTCTATTTTCTGAACATGATTTTGGGGTCAGCTATCTTGGCTGAGGTTTTGTTAACATCATTTAGATATATGCTTTACAACAGCCACATGGGCCATAGAGATAATGGACAGGAGCTAACTGACTTCTATAGGAAAGTTTTCTGGTCATGCTCTGTGACCTCTGTAGAGGTCAGGAGTGAGTAGATAAGCTGTGATTTCACCTATTGTAAATTATCTATCTATCTATCTATCTATCTATCTATCTATCCATCTATCCAATAACTCATTTTACTCCTGCCTGTAATGATAAGCAGTTAGCTGCAGTAAAGTGATCTGTACAGACCAAGAAGTGGCGCCTATTATTAGGCATAGTGGTCAGTGCGAAAACTGCAGGTTACTATGTTTTTTTTAATATAGATATTGACATTGAAAACTAAATATAACATCACCATCAATTCTTTGTAAATATATTTAACATTAAAAGCACGCTTTAACCAATAGGCCAGTTTATTATGGCACATTCCCTATAATGTTCATAATAATTCTACTATGCTTAATGATTCAACTAATTCAGGACACTTAAATTATTGCACTGATTATTTAATGGTGTTTTTATCTTTCATTTATCTTTGGCATGCTGAAAGACAACATTTGTTGGGGTCCATCTGTTTTCTGGAACGGGGATATTGTTTTCACCTCTGCACACTGAATCTCTGGGTCAGCATCACTTTGCAGTTGCACAGTAACTTATTAAGTGTAGAAACCCCCTTTAAGGGTACTTTTACACTAGCGTTTTTGTTTTCCGGTATTGAGTTTCGTCACAGGGGCTCATTACCGTAAAAAAAGCAGATACGTTTTATCCTAATGCATTCTGAATGGAGAGCATTTCATTCAATATGCATCAGGATGCATCAGTTCAGTCACGCTTACGTTTTTTCGGCTGGAGAAAATACCGCAGCAAGCTGCAGTTTTCTCTCCTGCCAAAAATCCTGAACACTTGCCGGAATGCCGGATCCTGCATTAATTTCCATTGAAATGCATTAATGCCGGATCCTGCCACAAGTGTTCCGGCAAAACGGATCTGTTCTTCCGGTCCGTGCATGCGCAGACCTTTAAATCAGTAAAAAAAATTATACCAGATCCGTTTTTCCGGATGACACCGGAGAGACGGATCCAGTATTTTAATGCATTTGTCAGATGGACCCACATCCGGATCCATCTGACAAATGCCATCCGTTTTTGTCCGGCGACGGAACTGCCTGCCGGAATCCTCTGCCGCAAGTCTGAAAGTACCCAGATGAAATATTTGCACCCATGTACTTTTTGGATGTTGTCTTCTGTACAGTATAATGATATAAAAACTTCAAAATAGTTATTCATATTTCTAAATGACCACCCTTCTTGAGGATAATGGGCCGTTCCGCAAAAAGATAGGACATGTTCTATCTTTTTGCGGAACGGAAGTATGGGACGAAACCCCACGGAAGCACTCCGTAGTGCTTCCGCAGGGTTCCGTTCCCTGGTTCCGTTCCGCACCATTCCGGATTTGCGTGAATGCGGAATGCCCACGGAACGGCACCCGTGTATTGCGGATCCGCAAATGTGGTCCGCAATACGGCAACGGGGCGCACACGCCAGTGTGAAAGAGGCCTAATGCAAATGTTAACAGAGCCTCAGACTAGGTTTTCCGAATTTTACTATAGGAGTTGTAACAGTTTAGATCACAGTGCTACACTGTTTCTGCCAGTTTTCTCTGGATTTGACATTGCCGGTTGCGACCTGATGCCTACTGGCCCCATTAACTATAATGGAGACCGGGGGAGATCTGGCCACAACTTTACAGACATTATCATCACACTGTCCCCAGCGGGGCCCACAATCTAAGTTCCCTATCAGTATGTCTTTGGAGTATGGGAGGAAACTGGAGGGAGAACATACAAACTCCATGCAGATGTTGTCCTTGGTTGGATTCACACCACCATTAGATCCCCAGGGCTGCAAGGCACCACTGATCCACCATAATTAGCAATTTACTGATACACTCATTGACAAAAAAAAATCTAATAATGCACTAAGGAGTTCTTTGGAATTGAATAAAACCTTATATGTGTGAATGTAATGATATATGTAAGTGATTAAAATATTGGATATGTTTATGAAAGGTGGCTCTAGTACTCTGTTGTGAGACAAGTAAGAGACTTGGCCAGCTCTTGGGATTGGCGGTGCTCGTCTATGAGAGAACAAGTAATCCCGGAACTCGCAATTCTTCAATTCAATATGCTTTTATTCCTATCATATAAATTGTTACATAAGGTCATGTTTTGGCCTGATAGATGTGTGTAGTTATGTTGTTATGTGATGTGTACGAGTTATGTGGTGTCTACCAATATAACTTTCTATTTGAAGGCTCTAAAGGAGGCCATATTGGTTATCATCCAGCTTTCTGAAAAACTGAAATAACTGAGAAATGTCTGACGGAAGAGAGCAAAAGGGTTTTTCCAAGATAACTTGATAGTCTATGTAGTGGTGGCCTCACCTGCAGTGCTGCCTGGATTTCATGTGAGCGTGGTTGTACCTGGTAATGCAGTTCAACCCACTGAGCAGGGCCGAGCTGCAGTACTGCTGTAGATACTGCTGTGCCTGGTACTATAGTGATGGGGCCACATTGCTACAGCAAGCATGGCACACCCATTGATGGCCTACCAATGAAACCATTGAAACTACTGATTTCGTCATAGCTTGCCAAGCAGTTCTTTGAAATTTAAGGTCTAATAACTAACAACCCTAAAATCTATCTGTAAGGACATAACATATCTGCAGAGAGGTACATTGCTAAAAAATCTTTCTTATAGAACATTTTTTGGCTCATTATAGACAATATCGGTAGGATATGCCCCCATTGTCTGATAGGTGCAGGTCCCATCTCTGGGACCCGCACCTACACCGGGATCGGAGCAGGAAAAGATGGTGGAGGGTGCACTGCGCATGCCGCAGCCGCCCACCATTCATTTCTAAGGTGCCGCCGAAAATAGCCAAGCGCTGGATCAGCAATTTCCGTTGGCCCCATAGAAATGAATAGGATCGGTGGCCACACAAGCGTGGTGCACTCCTATTCACTTGTATGGGGAGAGCTCTTGGCGGTGGCCGTAACCCAGGAAACCTGGGGTCCTCCAGCCACCACTCTCCCCGCTCCATTCTTGGCATAGTTGCGGGTCCCAGAGGTGGGACCCGCACCTATCAGACAAATGGGGGCATATCTTGGCGATATGCCCCCATTGTCTATGATGGGCTAACCCCTGTAAGGATCTTACCATTTTGTGCAATAACTCTATGGCAAATCAGTTCTATATCAGTTCTATTTTATGGCATATGATGCATTTTTTCATGTGTAGCCATAAGGAAACCATTTTCATGTCTCTGTAGGCATTCATGTACCTAAGTCAACATATGGATTTATATCTTCATTCCAGCTGTAGATAAAATTCATAATTCCATGCAGGATTATGTTTTTGTATAATGCTTTAAACTTCTTAAAATAGATGTAAATGACCACAAAGTCCTATAATAAAGATGGGGGATGATGACAGCCCTTACATTGCACATAAAAAGGTATCATTCCATGTGAGGACAAATAGCTGCTGCAGTGATATAGACATACTCCCAGTTATTGTTCCTTGTGTATTCTGCACTCTTCAAACCTAAGTGACATATTTTTTTTCATATGGGCCCCTTTTTGTGTGTCCATCTGTTCTGTTTGGAGCCTGTCTGTCTACTCTTTTGTGTTGTCTGCCTAACCAATTCTCTGTCTTTCCCCGTTGTATGTATGTCTCAGTTCTCTTCTTGCTATGCTGTCAAAAGATGCAGGCAGGGGATTCAATCAGGTCAATATTAGCATAGAAAGCTTGAATTTCAGAATGTTAGACTAATATTGGAAATTTGCTAACATTTGTATGACTACTCAAATGAAAGAATGCATGTAGAAAGAGCAACACTAGCAAATACATAGGGGAGAAGTTCCCTTTGTCTCTGGCAGATAGATAATGCTTAGCAAATTACCCTTTACAATGATATAGTAACTACAACAACTGACAGGGAAAAACTCTGTGTTCACCAAAGAGAAATACAGACTTTTTTTTTTTTTTTTAATACACATAGCATTCTATAGTACTAGTTCATTTGTACTGTTACTCACACATGCTATATACTATTTAAATACTGTCTATCTAAAAGTCAGAGTACAATATAAAATAGTATATCAGTCACCAGATGGATCCTATTTTATTTTGGGGGTTCTGCACTCACTAAATGCGTAAAAAACACATGATTGACCCCTGGAAATTGATTTACACAAAGCATCTACATTCTTTTGAGCTTCCTCTACCAACACAGAATTGATGCTCCATTTTGCCTCACAATATTCTCAAAATTGAAATGGTAATTTGGATGCCAACTGTCCCTGTAGAGTCAGTTTCGAACTGGGGTACCTTGGGCTCACCTAAGGAATTGACTGAAAGGGTGTATCCTCTAATTATTTGTACAGAGATACTGCCAGAATGGACTATGACATAAGATCTGTAAAGTGCCGTTGTGTGTGTTGAACGTCATGGTCTTGTTGTCATTGTCATGGTCTCTGTTGTGTTCCAGGCATGTTATTGTGTTAAAACCTCAGCCCATAGGAGGATCCTGCTGCCCATTAATACAACCTTGCCCAACCTGGTATTTAATAAATACATTAGATTGTATAAAAACTAGAGTTTACTTGGAGATCTCCGTATCCCCACCAGGTGGTCATATCAGGTTCAGAATATTTTGTTTTATTTGGCTGTTTTTGCATCTTTAAACATATTTAGCACGGGCCATGTAATGCTGTTTTAACATACTAGTGATATCCAAGATTGTGGCTGGCGATTTAAAAATTTCTGGTAACTTTAGTATTGATCCTAAAAGTAAGCATTGATAATTTGTAGAAAAATCACAGTCAGTTATTAAATGGCAGTATATATCTATATATTGTGAGGGATTAGCTCTTTTTTGGGGGTCATTCTCAGAATTATCTCCACAACAGCCAGATTGCACATCCAAACGTCAGGTTTATTTTCACAACACCCAAACAAAAAATAACAAAACAAACCCCTTGGCCGTCTGGACTCTAACTAAACAGGGATAATCCTACCTCACTTATAGCACCGTTCACACTCGGTACCAACATGCGGCTTTTCCAGCCTATACTCCAGCACTTCCAGGCTGTAACAAAGTCCAGTACCTTTGGGGGATTGTGGCCCAGAAGTCCGCCTGACTCTGGCCTAGCGACCGTTGATTCCCAGACCTTGCGGAGACCCCCAAAGCTCAGGCTAACACCTAGCCAGCCCGGCTGAGACCACCCTTCCAGAGCCTTCAGCAGGCCTCTGTTGCACCAAGACTCTCTCTCCCTGACTGACAGTCTGAGCTGGGCTTTTATCCCAGCTTGATTTTGTCACCTGGTGCTGCCTCAGAACTGATGACTGAAGGGAAAGACATGGAAACTACTGCCATGAATCTCCCCGTCACTACCCCAAAGTTTGGACACACCTTCTCATTCAAAGACTTTTCTTTATTTTCATGACTGAAATGGTCTTCCAACAGTCTTGAAGGAGTTCCCAGAGATGCTTAGCACTTGTTGGCCCTTTTGCCTTCACTCTGCGGTCCAGCTCACCCCAAACCATCTCGATTGGGTTCAGGTCCGGTGACTGTGGAGGCCGGGTCATCTGGCGCAGCACCCCATCACTCTCCTTCATGGTCAAATAGCCCTTACTTTCAAAGTTTTCCCAATTTTTCGGCTGACTGACTGACCGACTGACCTTCATTTCTTAAAGTAATGATGGCCACTCGTTTTTCTTTACTTAGCTGCTTTTTCTTGCCATAATACAAATTCTAACAGTCTATTCAGTAGGACTATCAGCTGTGTATCCACCTGACTTCTCCTCAATGCCACTGATGGTCCCAACCCCATTTATAAGGCAAGAAATCCCACTTATTAAACCTGACAGGGCACACCTGTGAAGTGAAAAACATTTCAGGGGACTACCTCTTGAAGCTCATCAAGAGAATGCCAAGAGTGTGCAAAGCAGTAATCAAAGCAAAAGGTGGCTACTTTGAAGAACCTAGAATATGACATATTTTCAGTTGTTTCACACTTGTTTATTATGTATATAATTCCACATGTGTTAATTCATAGTTTTGATGCCTTCAGTGTGAATCTACAATTTTCATAGTCATGAAAATAAAGAAAACTCTTTGAATGAGGTGTGTCCAAACTTTTGGTCTGTACTGTATGTATGTATGTATGTATATGTGTGATATATATATATATATATATATATATATCTTGTATAAAAGCAATGCTGCAATTTAAAAAGTGCTTATTTATTGTGATTTTTAGATGATTATGTTTTGCCGTCTTGTACCAATCTTAAAATAATAAATATAAAACTGGTTTATGTAGTCATCTCAGCTAAACCCTACGAATACCAAACTCAGCTGAATCTTGGCATTAAGTAAAATTGTAAATGAGATCTTTTAGTCATATTGCTCCCCTTGATCTGCCCACTTATACCACAGTTTTGCCATTGACTTTTTAGTTTGTGTTGCCAAAAGTGTAGCAGGTATCATAGGACATGATGGATGGAATTTATCTTTCCCCTTATACCTCTTTTTGACGTAGAAAAGTCACAAATCCACAGGATTTTCAATGCAGCTTTTCAATGCATTTGCTACTTTTGTAGTTGCAATCTGCATTTTATTCCACCATCGGCAAGTCTATGAAAAATGGGGTAGAGAGGGTGGAGTGTCGCCCTGGGAGGGCGGCCTAATTCATCATTATTTATACCATTATTTGAATAATGACTGAAATCTGCGACAGTTCTGAGCTGCCGTAGATTTCATTCAGGTGGAGGAGGCAGGTAATTTATGATGGGGCCTGTACTTCGTCATAACTGCCATGTCTCCTCTGGCAGAGCAGGTCCTATCAATGCCGGCATAGCGCACACCGGTCTTGAAAAATCGAGGCCATAGTCTCCTGGAAAACTGCAATTTATTAGACTATATTGTTTTATTTTATATGTAATATCATTTTTTTTCTGGTTCACTTTGAAAAGTAAGCTGACAATGTAAAGGAGCTACGTCTTTGAAACAGGATACATTGCTTAACATTTCAAGTCCGCCAATTTACAGTTTGATAGCGTATACATGTCAGCAATAAATTATATACTACCAAAGATAATATCAATGTGTTTGTCTAGAAATGTGAAGTCTGAAGTCTTCCTTATAGTGGACAGCATGGTATTACATGCAATGTTATGTGCTGTCACTGTTCCAATAATCAAACGCTGCCTGCTACATGTTATTACTGTCATTGTGACAACTCTTACATTTAACACTGTGATGTCTGTGGAACCATAAAGCACATTGAACTGTCAAAAATACTACCTACATGGACTGCTGTGACAATGAAATATTACAGCACTCTGTCAGAGAATTCTATGTATCTTCCGTATGACAGCCAACCCAATTCATGATAGACCTGTGAGTGAAGCATGAGAATGGGTCATTTTCCATAGACAATTTGCTTGTATTAATTGTATTTATATTTGAGATGTCTGCTATCATGTTAATTCTCTAATTCAGGACAATGCATACACAGGACAATCTGCCTTGGAACGTTCCAATATTTTTCACCATTGGTATGTAAAGAGGTTACCTGATGTAGAAAACCCATATTCCTTATAACACTGAGTTAATAAAGGAAGGTCTCCCATTCATGATCCCCAACTCTAAGCCAAAGTGGAGAATGGCTGCAACCAGGGGTAGACTTGGAACTTAAAGTGGCCCTGAAAAAAATACTAAAAGTGGCCCCATTTTGTAGTCAGGTCCAAATTGATGGAAGATAGGGCCAACAATACCATATTGTGGCACATTGTACTACCCCCAACAGAGCCACCGGCCCACCGGGAAATTTCCCTGTAAAGTCTATGGCCAATCTGCCCCTGGCTGCAACCAGTGTCTCATACTTTGGAAAATCTGGTATGTTCTTGCAGTACATGTACACTCTATTAATATCACAAGAAATCTTTCAAAAATGTATTAAATGGATGCTCATCCTTTTTCAGGTATGACAGCTGAAGACATGTCATAATAGCATAAAATCTGTAGTGGCCAAGAAAATTTAGAACCAGACTTATACCTGTTACAGTCAATAGAAAAAAGTTCTTTTTTTTTGTCAAACCAATTGTCTAAGCCCAATAACCATAACAATACGCTGTTGGTAGTCATCTTTTCTATTCAGATTATAATTTCTGTATACCCTACTAAAACATGTTCCTCCACTCAAGAATCAACTCTGTGTACCAGGATAGAGAGCTGCTCTGCTGAACCAAGCCAATCCCTTACATTACATGGCAGACCATTCATTTAAATATCCGCTATGTAATACTACATTTTCCTTGCAGAGGCCCTTGCAGGAGCAACGTTGTGCCAGATGTGGCATCCACCAACAACAATTTCATGAAACACTATCATTCTTACATCTGTGGTCAGATTAAAGGGGTTTAATACAGTGATGACCTAGTCTCAAGATAGGTCATCAGTATTTGATCCACTGGATAGCAACTGTGCTTGGGCCTGTGCCTTGGCCATGTGACTGATGAACTACAGTAGTCTAGGGAGCAGTGCCTGATGGACCCTATTAACTTATAATGGGGTCCGTCAGGTTCTGTTATGGTATCTTTCATTTTACTAGACTCTTTTTTTCTAGAAAATATGATTGAATTTGCAATGAACAACCTAAACCTCCAGCACAGATTTCAGCATAGCCTAAAGCAAATAGCAAATTGTTACATATGTATCTACTTTGCTTATACAAATCAAAGTAAAGGACAATTCCATCATTTGGAGAATTCTCTTGAAATTCAAAGTGGTATTATCTTGGCAGCCGAATGCAAGGATAAGATGTGATTGGCAGTGCCAGCTGGCATTGCTGACAGTGTTAAAAGTTTTAGGATTGCTTATTGAAACTGAATTCACTGTAAAGTGGAATTACCCTCCAAACTGCACTATATTAGACATCTTTAATGTCAACGGTACCAGGACGCATATGCAGTTGAATGCAATGGTAAAAGGACGTACTTGAATGCAATGGTGAAGCAGGGAGCTGACATATGTCCAACATTGACATGATATGACTACGTACATTGTACTAGCATGTCAGAGGTTAGTCCATATTTCAGTGTACATTAATGGGATTCTCCTCAGGATAGGTCATCAGTATCAGATTGGTGGAGGTCCTACACCCACTCTAATCTGTAGTTTTGGGCTGCGCTGGCACTAGAAACTCCTGCATACACTGTGTAGTTTCCAGCAATGGCAAACTGAATCTCAGCTGCTATTCACCTTAGAATGGCCACTAGACATCATGTGGAGCTGTCTGCCTCCAGCTCTGTACACTGTAAAGTAGCAAGCAGTAGCCTGTAACAGCTTATCAATGGGGGTTTCAAGTGTCAGAAACCTAGCTGATATTGATGACCTATCCAGATGATAGATCATCAATATATGTAGCCCGGAGAACTCCTTTTAAGCAATGGCATGGCCTGGTACATACAAGGTTGTGACACAGGTGATCTCTTGAAGACTGGTGTACAATGTGACTGGGATTCCTTGTGCTCACTAGAGCAAGTGTTCTGAGAGCCCACCATTAATCTATGCAGATCAGATGCATATTCAGTTTTAATTCCATTGCATAAGAAATACACACTAGTGGTAATTTATTGAGTTTAAAGTCAGCTCCAAGTTGAATAGATTTCTGTTGGACCTTCGGGGCCTTGTTGCATACATTATTGAGTCAGAGCCTGGGACCAGTGGAGGATCCTCTAGTTCTCTGGTGGGCTAGACTAACACAATTGGTGTATATTGATATACAGTCGGGTCCATAAATATTGGGACATCGACACAATTCTAAGATTTTTGGCTCTATACACCACCACAATGGATTTGAAAGGAAACGAACTAGATGAGCTTTAACTGCACACTGTCAGCTTTAATTTGAGGGTATTTACATCCAAATCAGGTGAACGGTGTAGGGATTACAACAGTTTTCATATGGGCCTCCCACTTGTTAAGGAACCAAAAGTAATGGGACAGAATAATAATCATAAATCAAACTTTCACTTTTTAATAGTTGGTTGCATATCCTTTGCAGTCAATTACAGTCTGAAGTCTGGAACGCATAGACATGACCAGACGCTGGGTTTCATTCCTAGTGATGCTCTGCCAGGCCTCTACTGCAACTGTCTTCAGTTCCTGCTTGTTCTTGGGTATTTTCCCTTCAGTTTTGTCTTCAGCAAGTGAAATGCATGCTCAGTCGGATTCAGGTCAGGTGATTGACTTGGCCATTGCATAACATTCCACTTCTTTCCCTTAAAAAACTCTTTGGTTGCTTTTGCAGGATGCTTTGGGTCATTGTCCATCTGCACTGTGAAGCGCCGTCCAATGAGTTTTGAAGCATTTGGCTGAATTTGAGCAGATAATATTGCCCGAAACACTTCAGAATTCATCCTGCTGCTTTGGTCATCAGTCACATCATCAATAAATACAACCAGTTCCATTGGCAGCAATACATGCCCACGCCATGACACTATCACCACCATGCTTCACTGATGAGGTGGTATGCTTAGGATCATGAGCAGTTCCTTTCCTTCTCCATACTCTTCTCTTCCATCACTCTGGTACAAGTTGATCTTGGTCTCATCTGTCCATAGGATGTTGTTCCAGAACTGTGAAGGCTTTTTTAGATGTCGTTTGGCAAACTCTAATCTGGCCTTCCTGTTTTTGAGGCTCATCAATGGTTTACATCTTGTGGTGAACCCTCTGTATTCCCTCTGGTGAAGTCTTCTCTTGATTGTTGACTTTGACACACATACACCTACCTCCTGGAGAGTGTTTTTGATCTGGCCAACTGTTGTGAAGGGTGTTTTCTTCACCAGGGAAAGAATTCTTTGGTCATCCACCACAGTTGTTTTCCGTGGTCTTCCGGGTCTTTTGGTGTTGCTGAGCTCACCGGTGCGTTCCTTCTTTTTAACAATGTTCCAAACAGTTGTTTTGGCCACGCCTAATGTTTTTGCTATCTCTCTGATAGGTTTGTTGTGTTTTTCAGCCTAATGATGGCTTGCTTCACTGATAGTGAAAGCTCTTTATCTTTTAGATCTCATCTTGAGAGTTGACAGCAACAGATTCCAAATGCAAATAGCACACTTGAAATGAACTCTGGACCTTTTATCTGCTCATTGGAATTGGGATAATGAGGGAATAACACACACCTGGCCATGGAACAGCTGAGAAGCCAATTGTCCCATTACTTTTGGTTCCTTAACAAGTGGGGGCACATATGCAAACTGTTGTAATTCCTACACCGTTCACCTGATTTGGATGTAAATACCCTCAAATTAAAGCTGACAGACTGCAGTTAAAGCACATCTTGTTCGTTTCATTTCAAATCCAATATAGTGGTGTATAGAGCCAAAAATGTTACAATTGTGTCGATCAGTGCCAGTTTCCACTTCCTAAAAGGACACAGCGTGTTAATGTGTTATAGAAGTCTCAGTTTGATAAAAAAAAAACACTTCTGTGTGTGTAATTAATGGCCCTGGTCTCCATAGACCCCTAAATACCATTCTACATTATCAAGCTTATTGATTATTTTACCAATTTAAAGCAGAGTTATTGACATCCTGAAGAGTTTAGCACGATCACTGGGGTGAGACGAGCAAAGGAGCTGGGTTTCCTGGAATCATGCATAGTTCAGTGCATTTGTTATGTATCTCAAGCAGAGCTTCAAGCCTGAGCTAGACTGTATTCTGAGAAGGCTGTGGCGAAAGAAGCAGATCCACTACTCTGGTTCCATCTGTCTTTTAATATTTGTTTTCTTATGATTATGTATTTGTAATTTTTAGATGAAGCTGACTGAGGAATTCAGACAATACATGTGGAGACCTACTTCTTAGAGGAGCAGTCAACAGCATATAATCTTATAAAAAGAGCTTTCATGTATGTAACTGATTTGGGAGGCTTATACATGGAGATAAGTAATCTTGGGGTTCGTATGTTTTTCTGGGCTTGCTTTCAGGAATCCCTTTTGAAAGACACTTCAATCAGGAGTTCACCAGTCAGAAATGTATTCTAACAGGAAACAATAGATTGTGTTAAACTGCACACCAAATGTAAGGTAGACTTTATGTTTAAATGTCTTTGTATCACCCCAGGGGGCTTCATTTCATGTCTCCAAGGGGTACTTTCTTTGCTCTGTTCTCATGCTCTTATTTTAACACCTTAAAGGGATTGTCTAATTCAGCAAGTCACATTTATCAGGTATAGAAAGTTAATACAAGGCACTTACTAATATTTTTTTATTATCCATATTGCTTGCTTTGCTGGCTTGATTCATTTTTCCATCATATTATAAACTGCTTGTTTCCATGGTTACAGCCACCCCGCCTTTCATCAGCAGTGGTCATGCTTGCACACTATAGGAAAAATCACTAGCCTCTCTGGTGGCCAGGAGCGCAGGAGTGCACATAGGCTAGTGCTTTTCAGATAGTGTGCAAGCATGACCACCGCTGCTGGATTGCAGGATGGTTGTAACCATGGAAACGAGCAGTGTATAATGTGATGGGGAAATGAATATAGCCAGCAAAGGGAGCAATATGGATAATAAAACATTAGTAAGTGCCTTGTATTAAGTATCACTACATAATAAATGCTATTTGCCGAAGTGAGACAACCCCTTTTTAGACATGTCCCATGGTGCAGGCTCAAGAGCTGTGCCCGTGCCATCTCTTGTCAGCTATATGACATCTGGCAATTTGCTCCTGGCTGTCAGAGGGAGGGAGGGGGCTCCTTCCCGCACCCTATCAGTGTGTAATTGTGGGGTTCTGAGGAGTTGCTATGGCAGCCAAGAACTTAACTGTAGCTGCTAAGCCTGCTATTAGGCTTGAGCGAATCAACCTTTGGATCATAGATTGGAAGTCGATTCGTTCAAATGCTTCGATTTCAATGTTGTTTCTGTACAGCATTAAAATGTATTGGCTCCGTGGAGCCAAAGTTCGTCTCACCCGAAGTCGCATGAGACTTCGGTGAATTCCTACTGTATGCATATCTGTGTATTTAAAAACTATTTAAAATAGCAATCCAAAGTGGGCTTTGGTACTGGCTGGTACCTCGGTACAAAAGCCCACTTCAGATTGCTATTTTAAATTGTTTTTAAATACGCAGATATGAATAATTCACAGTATTCTCACGGGACTTTGGGTGAGAAGAACTTTGGCTCCACGGTGCCAATACATTTTAATGTTGTATGGAAACAGCATTAAAGTTGAAGTATTTGAATGAATCGACTTCGGATCTTTGATCCGAAGGTCGATTCGCTCAAGCCTACATACTATATATGGCTGCCTTTCAGACAGTACTGAATAGGCATTATGTCAGTTTTACTGTAACTGACATAATACACAGCAGTACATAAAAATTGCAATGTATTATATTAGCGATCAGAGAATCACGTTCAAGTCCCATAGTGGGACATAGAAAAAATATAGTGTTTGGGAAAAAAAGAAGTAAACCAAACAACTGACTCACATTTATTTATGTAAAAATTTAAATAAAATTTAAAACTATATATGGTGAGATAGCTGTGGTTTTTCATGTTGTCATCTTCCAAATTCTTTTAAGTTATACCATAAAGTAATGTACCACAAAATGATTCAGTTAAAAAATACAACCGTTATACAAAAGTTAAAATACAAATTTATATATATACAATCAGGCATATTACGCATGAATAAAGGTACAACCAGGCATATTACAGATAAACAATGCTACAACCAGGCATTTTGTGCATATATAAAGCTACAACTGGGCACATGAAGCATATACTGTATAAAGCTATGACTACATATATACTGGGTCCAGGCATATTGTCATTTACCACATTTTTCTCCCTATAAGACGCACCTGCCCATAAGACGCACCTAGGTTTTTGAGGAGGAAAATTAGAAAAAAAATATTTTGAACCAAAAGGTGTGCTTTTGGTGGGTTTTGAACTAATGGTGGTCTGTGGATGACACTATTATGGGGGATCTGTGGATGACATTGTCATGGAGGGGATCTGTGGATGACACTGTTATGATGGCACTGTTATGGGGATCTGTGGATTACACTGTTATGGGGATCTGTGGATGGCACTGTTATGGGGGGATCTGTGGATAGCACTCTTATGGGGGGGATTTGTGGATGGCACTGTTATGGGGGATCTGTGGATGACACTGTTATGGAGGATCTGTGGATGACACTGTTATGGGGGATCTGTGGATGACACTGTTATGGGGAGGGGGATCTGTCGATGGCACTGTTATGGGGGCATCTGTGGATGACACTGTTATGGGGGGATCTGTGAATGACACTGCTATATATGCGTCATCCACAGATTCCCCCGCATAACAGTGTCCCCCAATACACAGGGCCCACTCACAGCAGTCTTCATATCTAAATTGTAATCATCCTTAACCTCTTGGTAATGTTAGTTAAAGTAGCGCCTGCTTCGCTTGCTTCGTTAATAAAGTGGGAGGAGCAGGCGCGTGACGTCAGTGAGTGAAGTTACGCTGCCGGCCGCCCTGCATGCTACCAGAGTTTGATAGTAAATACTAGTACACAGGATAGCGCTACTTTAACTAACGTTACCAAGAAGTTAAGGATGATTACAGTTTAGATATAAAGACTGCTGTGAGTGGCGGGCACGGTGTAAGAGTACAGTTTCCGGCCTCCAGCCCCTCCTCCCTCCCTGCTGATACATCGCCGCACTGTGCAGCATCGCAGCCGGCGATGTATCAGTGTTGTTAGCATAGTAAAAATGGCAGCATTCGCCCCATAAGACACACTGCCATTTCCCCCCCACTATTAGGGGGGAAAAAGTGCGCCTTATGGGGCAAAAAATACGGTAAGTACCAAACTCAAGGAGAGTTAACATCACCGTTACTTTTCCCTTTTTTTCTGATACATCAGAAGATCAGTAAAAAAAAACAAAAAAAACACAGATCCTGTACAAAAAACGGATCCTGTGCATCAGTTATGCACATTTGGCACCCGTTTGAGCCATTTCCACCTGAGATCAGTTTTTTTTAGGCAAAAAAAAAAGAACTGCATGCAGGAGTTTCTTTTTTCAGTCTACAAAAACATATTTCATTTTTTTTGCCTTTTTCTCTTTGTATAAATTCTACAAATTTATAAATTACAGGTTTTATATAATATGATTGCTGTCCTGGGTAGGGCATCCTTTTTTTGCCATATGTTCCTACTATGTTGATTGTTATAAATTACAGACTGGCTCAAAGCCAGGATTGCCAACTGGCCAGAAATTTAGGCAACTTTTCTACTGTGTCTGTGAAAAAACATAGATGTGTACATAATTTTTGAGGGTGGTGGTACTTAACTCGATTATTTTGGTGGTAATTATCATCATTTTACAGCTCACAGTACATGCTGTTAATGAGTTCTTATCAGTATATTGAGCTGTAGACAGGTATTACTTAGAATCTTTATCATTCATTATGGTTTTCTAATTTGTCCATAAATGTGTTCATGTTGGATGTCCGTGATTTTGAGATTGTCCAGAGAAAAGAAAAATTATGCCATTAATTTACTTGAAACATCTTTGCAGGAAAGTTTTCTTTTACATTTGGGAATTTATGTCTCTATTGGAAATCGATAGCATACGTTTATTAAGGCCCCATAGAAGTCTTTGGTAGTTGTAATATGGTTTTGTGCATTGGCATACAGTACACTTTCCATATCACTCCTGCTTGGTTTTGTGGTAGAATTGCTATATACATGTAGTTCTTGTCTCCCCTGAATACTGAAAATTGTATAAAAATATGTTTTATGGACGATCTCTAACACCAGACCATACCACTATGATTTATTGTAGATTATTCTTTCTTCATTAGGGTGTTGCTCTTTCTTAGAAACCATGCAAACCATGGAAGGTTAGTTCTATAAATTGTAATTATTTCTGCTTTGGCTTCTCTTATCTTGCTGTGAAATGCAGTTTTGTCCAGTAAAACTTGCCCCATTTGGCATATTTTTCTAGACTGAATTCCCCTGTTCCTTACTGTAGTCATTATAACATAATTTTCATCAATTTACCAAAATCACTTGAGAGTTTTCATCCTAATTTGTTGGGTCACTATGCTTTCCATGCTTGATTTATGTGTTGTCTTCTGTATTCTCTATAATTAGGACTGCATTATACTTGTAATTCATCTCATGAAACTTATTTTTCCACTATTGCATTATAAAAGGCATTATATCTTCCTTCTATACATTCTACATCTTTATATTTCATTAAAACCTGACTTTGTAATGGTAACTACAGTACTCACACTTGGTTTACTATTAGAACTGTATTCATGTGACTTTAAAATGAGACCAGTAGGTCTTAAAGGGATTGTCCAGCCTTTTTATATTGATGACCTGTCCTTATCAATATGTGAAGGGGAACAGAGGTGCAGTAACCAGCTTTGTCCACTACACAATAGATGTGTAGTTTTGGCCATACTAAAGACTAAAGATAATTGTAAAAAAAATAAAAAAAGTTTAAAAAAAAAAATATATATATAAAAAAAAAAAAAAATTGAAATGACCCCTTTTTCCCCCCTTTAACCTGTTGGGGACATATGACGTACCGGGCGGTGATCGGAACAAAGTGCCTGCTCAAATCATTTAGCAGGCACACTGGGACAATGCGTATTGGCAATTCAGACCTGCGGTTTGCAGCGTTTACGGGTCGTTCTGGCGGGCGGTCAGATGAACTCCGTAAAAAATTTAAAATAAAAACTGCTAAATAAACAATTTTTTTGTCACCTTACATCACAAAAAATGTAATAGCAAGTGATCAAAAAGGCGTATGCCCACCAAAATAGTACCAATCTAACCGTCACCTCATCCCGCAAAAAATGAGCCCCTACCTAAGAGAATCGCCCAAAAAATAAAAAAAACTATGGCTCAGAATATGGAGACACTAAAACATTATTTTTTTTGTTTTAAAAAAGCTGTTATTGTGTAAAACTTAAGTTAATAAAAAAAGTATACATATTAAGTATCGCCGTGTCCGTAATAACCTGCACTATAAAAATATCACATGACCTAACCCCTCAGATGAACACCGTAAAAAAGAAAAAAACTGTGTAAAAAAAGCAATTTTTTGTCACCTTACATCAGAAAAACTGTAATAGCAAGTGATCAAAAAGTCATATGCACCCCAAAATAGTGCCAATTAAGACATCATCTCATCCCGCAAAAATCATACCCTACCCAAGATAATCGCCCAAAAACTGAAAAATCGATGGCTCTAAGACTATGGAGACACTAAAACATGATTTTTTTTGTTTCAAAAATGAAATCATTGTGTAAAACTTACATAAAAAAAAAAATTGTATACATATTAGGTATCGCCGCGTCCGTGACAACCTGCTCTATAAGAATACCACATGATTTAACCTGTCAGATGAATTTTGTAAATAACAAAAAATAAAAACTGTGCCAAAACAGCTATTTCTTGTTGTCTTGCATCAAAAAAAGTCTAATATAGAGCAACCAAAAATCATACTTACCCTAAACTAGTACTAACAAAAATTCCACCCTATCCCGTAGTTTCTAAAATGGGGTCACTTTTTGGGAGTTTCTACTCTAGGGGTGCATCAGGGGGCCTTCAAATGGGACATGGTGTCAAAAATCCAGTCCAGCAAAATCTGCCTTCCAAAAATTGTATGGCATTCCTTTCCTTCTGCGCCCTGCCGTGTGCCCGTACAGCAGTTTACGACCACATATGGGGTGTTTCTGTAAACTAAAGAATCATAGCCATAAATATTGAGTTTTGTTTGGCTGTTAACCCTTGCTTTGTAACTGGAAAAAAATATTAAAATGGAAATCTGCCAAAAAAGTGAAATTTTGAAATTGTATCTCTATTTTCCATTAATTCTTGTGGAACACCTAAAGGGTTAACAAAGTTTGTAAAATCAGTTTTGAAAACCTTGAGGGGTGTAGTTTCTAGAATGGGGTCATTTTTGGGTGGTTTCTATTATGTTAGCCTCACAAAGTGACTTCAGACCTGAACTGGTCCTTAAAAAGTGGTTTGTTTTTTAAAATTTCTAATAAATTTCAAGATTTGCTTCTAAACTTCTAAGCCTTGTAACATCCCCAAAAAATAAAATGTCATTCCAAAAATGATCAAAACATGAAGTAGACATATGGGGAATGTAAAGTAATAACTATTTTTGTAGGTATTACTATGTATTATAGAAGTAGAGAAATTGAAACTTAAAAATTTGCTAATTTTTCCAAATTTCTGGTAAATTTGGTATTTTTTTTATAAATAAAAATGAAATTTTTTTACTCCATTTTACCAGTGTCATGAATGGCCTGGATAAGTCAAAGCATTTTAAAGTTATCACCACATAAATTGACACTGGTCAGATTAGCAAAAAATGGCCTGGTCCTTAAGGTGAAATATTGCTGTGTCCTTAAGGGGTTAAAAAATAAACAATAACAAAGTAAAGATTATTAATATCGCCACATCCCAAAAAGTCTGAAATGTTAAAGGGGAACAAAAGCCAGACTCCATACACACCCAAAAAGAACAACCGGTGTTTGTTCCTACACACGCAGGGCTGAAGTTATGTTATCAGCAGTGTAGGATCAAAATTCCTGACAGCCCAATCCATGAGGAGAGCGGAGACAGCTCTTGAGCTCCCTCGTTTGAAGTAACCTGTCCAACTGTGAGTTAGGAGTGGTTTTGTGTGTGCTAATAGGGAAGCAGACATTTTATTTGCCCCGATGATTGCCCTCTAGAGAAAACAAGCCATTATAAATTATATTTGGGAATGTGTTTATAATAAAGTAATATTTAGGTATTTTCAGTAATTTTATTAATTCCCAGAGAACCTCATTAATCACGGGACAAAATCTTTAAATTTTTGGAGAGTTTGAACTCTTGTTTGAAGTTTCAAGATTTGGTGATATCTTAATCCCTTTTACTCTTGTTACATTTGTCCTGGGTATTTTTTTTATTTGTATTTCTACCTTACCTTTTTCCCCTTTTTCTTCCGTCTACTTGCTTCCTTTGTCATTTTGTTTCCCCTCGTTTAAGGTCTCACTTACAGTATACTTGATTTCTTTATTAATGTGTTTTATGAATAGTCAATAATCTACAAGCTAAATGCTCCCCTTATAATTCAGCCTCCCACTAGTAGTTAGCTAACCTATGAGTGCTGACACCTAGGCATGTAGAAATCTCCTGGAGTTATAATCCAAGGTCTCTCAGTTCAAGGATTCTGTCCCTCTGAGTTTGCGATAAGAGGTGATAACTGGCATGCCAAAAAACAGAAGGCAATACAGAGGGGTCCAGCTACGATACATTATGCGACTGGTGTGATGTTCCCTTGTGAGGATCTTTTCATGGATTTGCCCACATGATCTCCCAACTAGGGCTGAAACGATTACTCGATTAAATTGAGTAATTCGACACAAGAAAATCCTCAATGCAAATTTTTTGCATCGAAGATTTGTTTGTGTCATGTGACCACGGAGCGGGAGTGAAGCGATTGCTATTACTCCCGCTCCGTGGTCTCCCGCTGCGCTTGGAATACTCACCTCACACATACTCCCCAGCTGATGGCACAATGGGGGGAGAGCTGATGGCACAATGGGGGGAGAGCTGATGGCACAATGGGGGGAGAGCTGATGGCACAATGGGGGGAGAGCTGATGGCACAGTGGCGGGAGAGCTGATGGCACAGTGGCGGGAGAGCTGATGGCACAGTGGCGGGAGAGCTGATGGCACAGTGGCGGGAGAGCTGATGGCACAGTGGCGGGAGAGCTGATGGCACAGTGGCGGGAGAGCTGATGGCACAGTGGCGGGAGAGCTGATGGCACAAGGGGGGACAGATGATGGCACAAGGGGGAGTAAAGCTGATGGCACAAGGGGGGACAGATGATGGCACAAGGGGGTTAGAGATGATGGCACAAGGGGTGAGAGATGATGGCACAAGGGGTGAGAGATGATGGCACTGGGGGAGTAAAGCTGATGGCACAAGGAAGGGAAGTGATGGCACAAGGGGGGAGAGCTGATGGCACAAGGGGGGAGAGCTGATGGCACAAGGGGGGAGAGATGATGGCACTGGGGGAGCAGAGCTGATTGCTATGGGGTGGGGATGAGCTGATGGCACTGGGGTGGGGGAGAGCTGATGGCACTGGGGTGGGGGAGAGCTGATGGCACTGGGGGAGTGGAGCTGATGGCACTAGGGTGGGGGAGAGCTGATGGCACTGGATTGAAGGAGAGCTGATGGCACTGGGGCGAAGGAGAGCTGATGGCACTGGGGCGAAGGAGAGCTGATGGCACTGGGGCGAAGGAGAGCTGATGGCACTGGGGCGAAGGAGAGCTGATGGCACTGGGGCGAAGGAGAGCTGATGGCACTGGGGCGAAGGAGAGCTGATGGCACTGGGGCGAAGGAGAGCTGATGGCACTGGGGCGAAGGAGAGCTGATGGCACTGGGGTGAAGGAGAGCTGATGGCACTGGGGTGAAGGAGAGCTGATGGCACTGGGGGAACGGACCTGATGGCACTGGGGGATAGTGGAGCTGATGACACTGGGGGGAACAGAGCTGATGGCACTGGGGGGAACTGATGCACTTGGGCTGATCGCACAGTGGGGAACGAAGGGTGTTGGGGACTAATAGAAGGGGGTCTGATGAGTTTTTATAAAGGAAAACAGTCTATTAATTATTTTTTTTCTTATTAGATTACTCGATTAATCGATAGAATACTCGATTACTAAAATAATCGTTTACTGCAGCCCGAGTCCCAACCAATCTCTGGCTATCATTGTGCGTGAGACAAAAGAGGGACTCATCGCTGAAGAGCATAGACCTCCATTCCAGCCTCCACTATCGTCTTGCTGTGCACCATGATAGCTTTTGAGAGTGGTTCCATGAGGTCAATGTAACACCTGTAGCTGGATGCCTGACTTGTAGCCCAATGTCGTGCAAATGCCTTCTGATGGTTTACGGATACACTGTTTGCCGCTCTAGTCTTGGGATGTAACGTCCAATTTCACTTGCAGTACACAATTGATCACTACACACCATTCTTCTAATCAGACGATCCAACCATGCAGAGATTTGCCTTTGGGCACCTCTTGCTGTTAACCCGGTTCATCTTTGTTCTCCCAACCACTGGGACATGCAACATTAAACAGTGCTGACACCTAGGCATGTAGAGATCTCCTGGAGTGATAATCCAAGGTCTCTCAGTTCAAGGATTCTGTCCCTCTGAGTTTGCGATAAGTGGTGATAACTGGCATGCCAAAAAACAGAAGGCATCACAGAGGGGTCCAGCTACGATACATTATGCTTCCTCACACCATAATACAGGGAATAGGAATGGTGTGATGTTCCCTTGTGAGGATATTTTCATGGATTTGCCCACATGATCTCCCAACCAATCTCTGGCTATCATTGTGCGTGAGACAAAAGAAGGACTCATCGCTGAAGAGCATAGACCTCCATTCCAGCCTCCACTATCGTCTTGCTGTGCACCATGATAGCTTTTTAGAGTGGTGCCAATGAAGTCAATGTACCACCTAGTAGCTGAATGCCTGACTTGTAGCCCAATGGTCGTGCAAATGCATCTGATGGTTTATGTATACACTGTTTGCCACTCTAGGCTTGGGATGTAACTTCCAATTTCACTTGCAGTACAGAATGGATTGGCTACGCACCATTGTTCTAATCAGATGATCCATCCATGCAGAGATTTGCCTTTGGGTACCTCTTGCTGTTATCCCAGTTCATCTTTGTTTCTCCCAACCACTGGACAATGCAACATTAAACTGTGCTGACACCTGGTCACGTAGAGATCTCCTGGAGTAATAATCCAAGGTCTCTCGGTTCAAGGATTCTGTCCCCTCTGAGTTTGCGACAAGTGGGGATAACTGGCATTCCAAAGAACAGAAGGCGTCACGCACTCATCCCAATTTTTGAGTGTTTCATGTAGCTAAAAAACTTGCTTTCAATTATGCATTAATGCTCCTCCCATATGCCACAGATTGTAGCTAGGTGCTTGAAAATTTGATCATCTGCAGATCGTAGCAAACACCTGCTACTTTCACGATTTGCATAACCTTACAACTTCTTCTTCTTGGTGTTGCAATTTCAATGTGAATGTACCGTATATATATTTTCAGAGTCGTAGCCATACAAGAGAAGGTAATAATTTTTAGAATTTTAGTTTGTGGTGCATTACAATTGATTTACCTATTTTATGTCATACGTATAGTTAAATAATACCTGATTTGTCCTAAACACTGTCTAGTCAATAAGTCTTTTCGAATGCTGTATACAGGAATGCAGGCTGTGGAGGTGATTTATCAAATCTGCTATGCCAATTTTGTGGCATACAAAACTAGCGAATCTCATTTATGATATGTGACTTTTTTTAAATTTGCATCTCCTCACTAGGCAACCCCCTGGTGTACTTTTACAGACATAGCTGTACACCATATTGCACTTGTACGAAATATTTTATTACTATGCACCATTTTGTAAATTTAGAGCAACCTTACAAAGCAAAGACAAATGATAAATTCCCCCCTGTGTACCTATACAATGGTGTGATGTGTGTACCTTACATGGTCAGGTTTCCTGATGCAGTTTTGAAATAAAAAATCAGGACTTCTCTATAATTCACTCCTGGTCTTTGTTTCCCAAAACTGCATCGGGAAACCTAATCATGTTTCTACACCCTTACAGGCTAGTAGTGGGCAAATTCATCTTATTCTGTAAGACAGACTTTCTGATGGGCTGTTGAATAACCATTAAATCGTGTTATTCCTGCAAGTGAAGCATAATAAAAAAAAGGTTGCTATGTTTGCTGGTTCACTCCCTTACTCCTATGTTCCTCACATGTATACAGTTGCAAGAAAAAGTATGTGAACCTTTTGGAATGATATGGATTTCTGCACAAATTGGTCATAAAATGTGATCTGATCTTCATCTAAGTCACAACAATAGACAATCACAGTCTGCTTAAACTATATACACACACATAATTATTTGTTACCATTGTTTTTTATTGAACACACCATGTAAACATTCACAGTGCAGTGGAAAAAGTATGTGAACCCCTAGACTAATGACATCCCCAAGAGCTAATTGGAGTGAGGTGTCAGCCAACTGGAGTCCAATCAATGAGATGAGATTGGAGGTGTTGGTTAAGAGCTCTCAGAAGACCAACTATTAAGAATTGTTTGACTTGCAATAAAGCTGGAAATGGTTATAAAAGTATCTCCAAAAGCCTTGCTGTTCATCAGTGCCGTTTCGCACCTGCATTCCTTGGTGCAATTATCGTAGTAAAAACCAGCTCACACAATCGTTTTTGTGGTATTTTTAAAAAATTAGGTGGCGTTTTTCTATCTTTCTGTCTTTTTTTTTTTTTAAAACACAGCATGCTTGAGCACTTTTTCAGAGGAGAAGCTATAAGGAAAAAGGTGGCATGAAGAAAAGCACTAGCAGTAAGACACACTGTGGGAGATTTATTGAAACTGGTGCAAAGGGAAACTGGCTTAGTTGTCCATAGCAACCAATCAGAGTCCGCCTTTCATTTTTCAAAGCTTCTTTCGAAAATGAAAGGAGGTATCTGATTGGTTGCTATGGGCAACTAAGCCAGTTTTCCTTTACATCAGTTTTGATAAATTTTCCCAACTGTCTACAAAAGTTGGCAAAAGTTACCGGTGGCATAAAAAAAAACATTTGTGCTTATTCTGGTGGGTTTTTTTTTTTCTGGTAAAAAAAATGCCAAAACCCATGTGTGTAGGGACAGTAATACCACACCTTGTTGATCAAGTGTTGCTGTGTTTTTTGCTGCTTTGATTTATTTCAAGCTAGCAATTAAGACTTAACACAAATTTATGTTTATGTCAGCTCTACATGAGTGCTACCCCTGAAAGACTGTCTTTTATGTAGGATCATCATACGTTACATAAAGGTGTCGTAAATACTGCATCAAGCATTTTACATAAGCCTGTCTAGAACCTATGTACAGTGTAATGGTTCAGCTGTCTGTGACCCTCAGTTACAAAACCATATGCAGATATTAGTTCCCAGTCTTTGATGTGAACGTACTCTTGGGTCTTGCCATTATTCTGTCTAAGAGGATTAGCAGAAAACATATTATATGCAATATATACAGTACAGACCAAAAGTTTGGACACACCTTCTCATTCAAAGAGTTTTCTTTATTTTCATGACTATGAAAATTGTAGATTCACACTGAAGGCATCAAAACTATGAATTAACACATGTGGAATTATATACATAACAAACAAGTGTGAAACAACTGAAAATATGTCATATTCTAGGTTCTTCAAAGTAGCCACCTTTTGTTTTGATTACTGCTTTGCACACTCTTGGCATTCTCTTGATGAGCTTCAAGAGGTAGTCCCCTGAAATGTTTTTCACTTCACAGGTGTGCCCTGTCAGGTTTAATAAGTGGGATTTCTTGCCTTATAAATGGGGTTGGGACCATCAGTTGCGTTGAGGAGAAATCGGGTGGATACACAGCTGATAGTCCTACTGAATAGACTGTTAGCTGCTTTTTTCTTGCCATAATACAAATTCTAAGTAAAGAAAAACGAGTGGCCATCATTACTTTAAGAAATGAAGGTCAGTCAGTCAGCCGAAAAATTGGGAAAACTTTGAAAGTAAGGGCTATTTGACCATGAAGGAGAGTGATGGGGTGCTGCGCCAGATGACCTGGCCTCCACAGTCACCGGACCTGAACCCAATCGAGATGGTTTGGGGTGAGCTGGACCGCAGAGTGAAGGCAAAAGGGCCAACAAGTGCTAAGCATCTCTGGGAACTCCTTCAAGACTGTTGGAAGACCATTTCAGGTAACTACCTCTTGAAGCTCATCAAGAGAATGCCAAGAGTGTGCAAAGCAGTAATCAAAGCAAAAGTGGCTACTTTGAAGAACCTAGAATATTACATATTTTCAGTTGTTTCACACTTGTTTGTAATGTATATAATTCCACATGTGTTAATTCATAGTTTTGATGCCTTCATAGTCATGAAAATAAAGAAAACTCTTTGAATGAGAAGGTGTGTCCAAACTTTTGGTCTGTACTGTGTGTATATATATATAATATATGGGATGTGCTGACTGACCCTTTTTCTTTGCAGTTTGTACTGGAGGTGTGGCTGATTCCATTTAGTCTTGCACCCCTGACCAGCCTGTCTGCACCATTGGCTGATTTTAATTAGAGTAAGAATAAGACCTCTTGCACACGGCCGTTGCCCCGCTGTAGCCGTATTACATCCCACATACGGCGGGTCCGCAATACACGGGGCACCGGCCGTGTGCACCCCACATCAGGTATGCCGACCCATTCACTTAAATGGGTCCGCAAACCCAGAGATGCGGTGCGGAAGCATGCACTACTTTTTTGCGGTGCGGACCGTCTGATGCGGATCACGGACCCCATTCAAGTGAATGGGTCCGCGATCCACATGCGGCTGCCCCATATTCGGTGTCTGTGCATTGCGGACACCGGCCAACACACGATCGTGTGCATGAGCCCTAAAGCTGTAGCCTGCTCTCCCTGCACTCACTGGAAGCTTTTTGGCACCAGGAGAGGTATAGAGTAGACTCTCATTGCATTTATTGGAAGCCGTCTGGCACCAGGAGAGGTATAGAGTGGGCTCAGCATACATGTTAGTACCTGCATTCCCTGAATTTAATGTAGGTCATTTTGGCACAAAAAATGCACATTTCAGAGTGGTCTTTTATTGTGGGCAGTCTAATGCACACCTGTGCAATATTCACGCTGTCTAATCAGCACCTTGATATGCCACACCTGTGAGGTGGGATGGATTATCTCGGCAAAGGAGAAGTGCTCACTAACACAGATTTAGACAGATTTGTGAACAATAAAATACTTGAGAGTAATGGGTCTTTTGTGTATGTAGAAAATGTTTTAGATCTTTGACTTCAGCTCAAAATGGGAGCAAAACCGAAAGTGTTGCGGTTAAATTTTTGTTTAGTATATGTATGTGTATATATATATACCGTATTTTTTTTTTTCACCAAAAGGTGTGCTTTTGGTGGGTTTAGAACTACAGTAATGGTGGTCTGTGGATGGCACTTATGGGGGATCTGTGGATGGCACTGTTATGGGGGGATCTGTGGATGGCACTGTTATGGGGGGGATCTGTGGATGGCACTGTTATGGGGGGGATCTGTGGATGGCACTGTTATGGGGGGGATCTGTGGATGGCACTGTTATGAGGGGATCTGTGGATGGCACTGTTATGGGGGCATCTGTGGATGACACTGTTATGGGGGGATCTGTGGATGACACTGTTATGGGGGGATCTGTGGATGACACTGCTATGGGGGGATCTGTGGATGACACATATATAGCATCTTATGCTATATATGTGTCACCCACAGATCCCCCCCCCCCCATAACAGTGTCCCTGTGTAGTGACCCCCAATAAAGGGGGTGGAGGCTGGCAACTGGTGTTAAAATCGCGGCGGGGCCCGGTGCAGTCACTGTACTCTATTACACCGGGCCCCGCACACAGCAGTATTCATATGTAAAGTGTAGGCAAACCATAAGTAAAGTGTATGAAATCCTCTGCGGTAGGGCAGTCCACCTAGTACTAACTATGAAACTCCCGTACTAGCAGGCAGGCTGGGCCGGTTCACTCACTTCATTACGCACATGCTCCTCCCACTTTATTAATGAAGCAGGCGTAGCTTGCGCCTGACTGAATGAGTGACCGGCCAGCCTGCCTGCTAGTACGGGAGTTTCATAGTTAGTACTAGGTGGACTGCCCTACCGCAGAGGATTTCAACACTTTACATATGGTTTGCCTACACTTTACATATGCATACTGCTGTGTGGGGGCCCCGGTGTAATAGAGTACAGTGACTGCACCGGGCCCCGACGTGATTCCAGCAGTTGCCGGCCTCCAGCCCCTCCTGCCTGCCCATGTCAACTTGGGTCACTTTTACTTTTTTTTCCAGGGCCACTTAAAGTTCCAGTCCACCCCTGGATGATACATACCCTTTAAGGTAAATCCGCACAGGGACGCATGCAGGTTGAAGGCCATATTCATATGTGTGTATTTACCATTTCCGCAAAGTGGTAAAGGTAAAGTGTCATTGTTAAAAAGTACCAGCTGAATTTACTGTAATTTCTAGTTATAGATGAAATGTGGATTCTCTTCTCGTTCCTTGATTACATCCTTAGAGTAAAGCTTTTTTGAATAACACTATTATTTTACTACATTTTAAGAATACAGCTTTAGTAACCTATAATTATTTATATATCAAGTACTAGAAACAGGAGCGATAATGTGAAGTTCTTAGAAGAAATTACAAATCGTAAGATGATTATATAGCTCATGCCGTATGCTTATCTGGAGATTTCTATGTATATATTCTCTGTGATTAGCGGGGGAACTGAATTTTGATGGGTATTGTCTCCTTCACTGTGTTCCAGTAGCACATCCTTAGTGGAATTCCATTTTAAGGGGCTCTGTTAAGTACACAGGCCTTTCAACCTTCTGCCATCCGGCAATTAGAAAGGTCCCGATGCTAAGCAAAGCTCGCTCAGTGCCAACAGGGAGGGGAATGACTGAGCTGCCTTTGAAGTTAGAAAGTCGTCCGATGGGATTTCCACTGGCTTTTCAAAGCCTCTTTTACTTTTATTATTAAACAGCAATTGAGACGGATGCACTCACAATGAAAGCACACACACACTGCAGTCACATATTAACCCTAATATATAAATATATTAGACACTGTTGATATACAGCAATAAATTATAGGATTCTGAAAACAGACCAGAATCATCTTATACTGCAAGATAGAAGGTGGGCTCAAAAATCACTTCTGTGACTCAAATATTGTGGGGGTTTTGAATTCTTAGGTATATATATATTTGACTTAAAAGTAATGATAAAAGGAAAGTGCATAATAAGAATATCTGCAAACAATTGCTTCTGTTGGGCTGTTGAAGCCATTCACATCACTAAGATTTGTCTTTTACAGTATTATTCAGTAATCGGAATAGGCAACTTTATGTCCAGACAGAATGATATTGCAGACTGGGTTTGATGATGCAAAATGTAGCACTGGCAGTCTTTGTTCGCCAGAGTCTCCACCTGCCTGGTGGGCATGGACATCGGAATGCTCACAGTTTATTGCCTGCACTGGCTGTCTATGCCTGCTGGCATCTCCACTCTTCCAATGGGCACTGGTGGTCCATTCCAGGTGATATCTACCTGCTCCTTCTCAGCGGGTACAGCTAGCTGAGGTTCTGCCTGCTTCATGCTAGGGCTATCACCTAGCCCCCAAATCTCTGCTCCCGTACGGTGCTCATGCATGCTCTCTCCAGCACTTAAAGGTCCAACAAACACATTCTACCCTCATCCAATGGTAGCCTTTACTGGATTGTTTAAAGCACCTACCCCTATGGGAGGGAGTATGAACAATACGTTTCTAGCTTTCTAGTTCCTGCGAAAGTGTTGTCTGATTTTCTGTGCCTGACCTGTTAACTGTGTTGTACCTGTTCTGCCATCCTTGATCTCTGTCTATTTGCTGTACTGAACCTATGCTTGCCAAGACCTGTGACCTGTTTACTTGATGTAATGTATTCTGCCTGCCTCGACCTCAGCTGTCCAGTGATTACATGCTGGAAAAAATGCTGGAAAGTAAGAATGCTTTCAAAAATAAAAGTGTTAATAGTTTATAGTTATCACTTAGGCTACTTTCACTGGCGTTTTGGCTTTCCGTTTGTGAGATCCGTTCAGGGCTCTTACAAGCGGTCCAAAATGGATCAGTTTTGCCTTAATGGTTTCTGAATGGAAAAGGATCCGCTCAGAATGCATCAGTTTGCCTCCGTTCCTTCTGACGAATCTGAGCCAAACGGATCCGTCCTGGCACACAATGTAAGTCAATGGGACGGATCCGTTTTCTATGACACAATATGGCACAATAGAAAACTGATCCGTCCTCCATTGACTTTCAATGGTGTTTAAGACGGATCCGTCTTGGCTATGTTAAAGATAATACAAATGGATCCGTTCTGAACGGATGCAGATGGTTGTATTATCTGAACGCATCCGTCTGTGCAGTCCATGACGGATCCGCACCAAACGCGAGTGTGAAAGTAGCCCTTAGAATGCAAAGTAAATGAAATAAAAGAGAAATCTAAATCAAATCAATATTTGGTGTGACCACCCTTTGCCTTCAAAACAGGCAACAATTCTTCTAGGTACATTTGTACCCAGATTTTGAAGGAACACTGCATGGAGGTTGTTCCAAACATCCTTGGATAAACAACCACAGATCTTCTGAGGATGTAGTCTTTCTCAAATCCTTCTGTCTCATTATTTAATCTCAAACTTCTTCTTCTTTAATGCTTCATAATTCTAATGACATTGGCTGCATGTACTGGGGTCCTTTTTCCTGCTGCAGAATAAATTTGGATTTTGGAGCCAGTCAGATGCCTCCTTGATGGTACTGCATGATAAGTATCTACCTATATTTCTCAGCTTTGAGAACACCATTGATCATGCTGAAAACAAACAGCAGCAGGAGTATAGGCGGAGTGCCATAGAGAACATGCAGGAGTAAAGGATGAGCTATGATTGTAGGGGATGTCTTAAATATCTTGTTTGATTATTTTGGACAACTACTTTAATAAACCTAATAATTTGGCACATATTGCTCCAGCAACTTTTTACTACTGACTTATTATATCTGGCAAGGTGTTTGTTTTGTTTTATGCATAATACAAACTTTAAGAAGAGAGGCAAGGAATAGAACCATTGCTATGCACTTTTACCTGGGTCATCTTCAAAATTCCAGAAGTAAGCAATGTGTCCTTACATAGAATTCCAAATATATAATAATACTATACAACCAAACCATACCAAAGGGATTTTCTGAGACTTCTATACTGATGACCTATACTCTGGATGGGGGTCCGACACCTGGGGGCCCTGCCTATTAGCTATTTGAGAAGGCACCAGCGCTCGCAGAAGTCCTGCGGCCTTCTCTTAGCTCACCAAGCACAGCACCATACATTTGATAGCACCTGTGCATGGTATCACAGCTCAGCCCTGTTCACTTCAAAGGGGCTGAGCTGCAACTAAGCTAAAGGCCTCATGCACCACGACCGATTTTTTTTTTAAGGTCCGCAAAACGGATTTCCGTTGTTCCGTGATCCGTGACCGTTTTTTCTTCCATGGGTCTTCCTTGATTTTTGGAGGATCCACGGACATGAAAAGTGAAAAAAAAAACTAAGTCAAGTTTGCATTGAAAATGATAGGAAAAACGGACACGGATCAAGGAACGCGGATGACAATTCTTGTGTGCATCCGTGATTTTTCACGGACCCATTGACTTGAATGGGTCCGCGAACCGTTGACCGTGAAAAAAATAGGACAGTCATATTTTTTTTCACGGCCAGGAAACACGGATCACGGATGCGGCTGCCAAACTGTGCATTTTCCGATTTTTCCACTGACCCATTGAAAGTCAATGGAGCCGCGAAAGAAAAACGGAAAACGGAACCACGGACGCGGATGCACACAACGGTCGTGTGCATGAGGCCAAACTGTGAGAAGGCTGTGACACTACTGCAAGCACTGGTGCCTTCTCAAACAGCTGATTGTCGGGGTCTTGGATGTCGGACCCCCACCGATCTCATACTGATGACCTATCCAGATGATAGGCCATCAGAGAAAATTCTCAGTAGACCTTTTAAACACAGTGAGGGGAATTTATCATTGTAGCTGTATTTGAAGTTAGTTTTAAGATTGGAGTTGATATGCTAACTTTCACAAAATTTATTAACCTTGTAGCTTACTGGGGTGAAAAAACCCTCTGATAACTGCACATCTGGGATTAGACGTGCATAAGATGTGCAGTATAACATCTGGGATTAGACGTGCATAAGTGAGTGTCACATTTAGGCCACAAATACGGCTTTTTATAAATTTGGTGCATGTCTAATGCTTTTGCGCCTATTTCAATGAAAGTATGTCTGGGGGTTACCTGGTGGGGAGTTGTGACTGGCTGTGACTTTTTTGCGACATTTTAAAAGTGATCTAATGACAGAACCTGACCAACCTTTCACTCCACTTCTGAAAGTGGCGTGGGAAGGCACAGCTAACAAAAAGTCGCAAAATTTGTGACTTTTGATACAAAATGTTGAACGCGGCATCACTTGTGAAATTTTTACGCCACAAAACTGCCATAGCATATCTGATATACAGTCCTGATCAAAAGTTTAAGACCACTTGAAAAATGGCAAAAAATCATATTTAGCATGGCTGGATCTTAACAAGGTTCCAAGTAGAGCTTCAACATGCAACAAGAAGAAATGGGAGTGAGACAAAACATTTTTTGAGCATTCAATTTAATGAAAACAGCGAATAAACTGAAACAGGCTGTTTTTCAGCTGATCAAAAGTTTAGGACCACACCTCCCAAAAAAATACTAAACCCCCAAAACAGAAATCCAACTTCCAAACATGAACTCAGTAATGAGTAGCTCCGCCGTTATTGTTTATCACTTCCAAATTTGTTTCAGCATGTTTGATGCAAGCGTTTCCAGAGGTGAGTGGGAACATTTCTCCAAGTAGTGAAGATGGCCGCACGAAGGCCATCTACTGTCTGGAACTGTTGTCCATTTTTGTAAACTTCCCTTGCCATCCATCCCCAAAGGTTCTCAATTGGATTTAGATCAGGGGAACACGCAGGATGGGCCAAAAGAGTAATGTTATTCTCCTGGAAAAAGTCCCTTGTCCTGCGGGCATTGTGTACTGTAGCGTTGTACTGTTGAAAAACCCAGTCGTTACCACACAGACAAGGGCCCTCAGTCATGAGGAATGCTCTCTGCAACATCTGGACATAGCCAGCGCCCGTTTGAAGCTCCATTTTTCCACTGAAGAAAAAAGCACCCCAGACCATTATGGTGCCCCCTCCACTGTGGCACGTAGAAAGCATCTCAGGTGGGATCTGCTTGTCATGCCAGTAACGTTGGAAACCATCAGGACCATCAAGGTTAAATTTGTTCTCATCAGAGAATAAAACTTTCTTCCACCTTTGAATGTCCCATGTTTGGTGCTCTCTTGCAAAGTCCAAACGAGCAGTTCTGTGGCGTTCAAGGAGACGAGGTCTTTGAAGACGTTTTTTGTTTTTGAAGCCCCTCAGTCTCAGATGCGGTCTGATGGTTATGGGGCTGCAGTCAGCACCAGTAAGGGCCTTAATTTGGGTCGAGGATCGTCCAGTGTCTTGACGGACAGCCAATTGGATCCTCCGGCTCAGTGCTGATGACATTTTCTTGGGTCTTCCACTTGACTTTTTTGTTCCATAACCCTCAGGATCATTTAAGGAATTCCAAATTGCTGTCTTACTGCATCCCACCTCAGCAACGATGGCGCGCTGTGAGAGACCCTGCTTATGCAGTTCAACAACCCGACCACGTTCAAAAAGGGAGAGTTTTTTTGCCTTTGCCATCACAACATGTGACTACCTGACAGAAAATGACAATGAATCCACATCTTCACACAGATTTGGCCTTTTAAAGGCATGTGGTCCTAAACTTTTGATCAGCTGAAAAACAGCCTGTTTCAGTTTATTCATTGTTTTCATTAAATTAAATGCTCAAAGAATGTTTTGTCTCACTCTCATTTCTTCTTGTTGCATGTTGAAGCTCTACTTGGAACCTTGTTAAGATCCAGCCATGCTAAATATGATTTTTTGCCATTTTTCAAGTGGTCTTAAACTTTTGATCAGGACTGTATGTCCCCTTATGAGCGCATTGGAGTTTCTTATCAATGGAATATGAAACAAATGAATTGGCAGAAATCAAACTCAGTGAAAAACAAGAAACGCATCCGTTGTAAAGTATTGCCATGCAGAGGACTAAATTCATAGACACCTAGACAGATGTAAATTATCATAAACACATCTCACTGTGCAGACCTAAAATCCTGAAATGTGGAGCTTTATAAGCTTGCAACAGAATATGTAGCAGACTCTTCGGGAGTATTTGGAAGAGATTATCTACAGATCTTTACGTCAAAACTAGAAAATAGATAATTGAACAGAAAGAAAAATGTAGGATTTGAGTCCAAAAATGGACAACAGGGGGTTATGTAATACCACAATGCAAAATAATACTGTGTCAGCCTTGCTGTGGCAGGACTGCCATACGAATTTGTCAGGTTTATAGAAGTTGATATTTTCCATATGGTGCAATAAATCTACTGAGTGACATTCCTGTTTATCTTCTCTTTCTCTAAAAGCTGCTATAATAGTACAACCTTGGAAAAAATTGGATCCAGATCCATTCGTTTTCTACATCCACATGTTTAATTGCCTCTTACATCTTTTTTTTATTTTTTTATTCTTTATTTAAATGTATACAAATACCATAAAGTGCAACGGTAAATTAAACAGTGTACATCTCATATTTCAAAAGCATAAAACTACAGTGAAAAGATCAACATAATAGATTGAACGTACATAGTGTAATGGCGCTTGCAGCAAAGGGTGATATGTATCTTTAAAACACAACATATCGACTAAACATGTATCTAACACAAAAAATAATATGAAAAACCCTGATAAAGAGGCAGATCCAATACCCTTAACGAGAGTGACCAGGAAGAACATATTTTCACACCTGTACCCAAATGAAAAGGTGGCCTCTTACATCTTCTGTTAGCTTGTAGCTACTTTTGATACTCTTAAAATACTGCCTTGTACGCCACATATTTCAATGCCCAGTATTATTGGACCAAAATGGACTAATATGGAATAAACCAGTGGAAGGATCCTCTAGCAACATCATCAAAGACAAAGTGCCACGATTGCTGCCTCAGTAACACTTTGGGGATTGGCTGCCCACAAATAGGATCCTTTACCTCCAGCCTCATCATGAGCACAGATGGGGCCAAGGAGAAGAGCAACTCAGCCTTAATGAAGTGAATGGGGGTTGGTTGCAATATCTGCATGGTGATTATTTGCAAGGGAAGATCCAGAAGGAGCTAGTGAAGAATGGAAGATCAGTGTCTTTTTCATTCTAGCAATTGGTGAAGAGGGAGGAGGGGCGACTTCCGGTACCCTCGCCGATCAGCTGTTTGGAGGGGTTGCGGAGTCATTCCTGCTGCACAGCCCCTTTAATGCTAGTTCCTTATGGGGTTGTTTGGCTGTTAAAATTATTTTTAAAAAGGTTCTGCATTGTGTAAAACAAAGGTCTTGTCACACAGCATTTGCAGCGTCTGTTTGCTATATTTACTGGGAAAGCTCCTAGCTCATAAATGAAACAGACCCAAAGAACAGATGCCACCTATCGTTGCCTATGTTAAAAAACTGTATAACGTATGGGATGCGTTTATTTTCTTTGCTAGATGCTTCTGCATGGAATAGCATAGTTGTCTCTCTATTTTATGCAGTTAAAAATATCTGTAATCTTGCTTCTGTGCCGTATATTACACTACTTCTGCATGCGCTCTACATCACCGTCTGCTTCGCCAGCAGTGCAGTTGACTACTGTGCATGTGCCGATGACCTCCTCCTCTACCTGCAGTTTTGGTCGAGTGGAGGATGCAATGCTGGGGAAGTAGAGGCTGAGGTATTCCGCATGTACCAATAATGTAATCTACAGTGCAGAAGAAAGATTACAGGGTCAGGTGAGAGGGGAATGGGATGGCAATATGTGCAGAGTGGAGAAGTTATGGTGCACTGAGGGTCTCATGCCTGCCTTCTATACACTATACACCTATTTTACATATTAATATTATATTATTAAATGCATATTTGCTCAGGAACAGCTGTCACGACAGAGGGGGGATAAGTGCTGCCTGAAACTCTACACCACCTCTGTCCCTACTTACTTGTTCGGCCCGTCCTAACCGACGGCATACAACTTGGCGGCAGTCCCTCGCTTAGATACGTGCAGGGGCCTAAGAAGATTGAGAAGTACCATAACAGAGTCAGGCAAGCCAAAGTCAAAGCCAGGAGGTCACGTGGGTACAAAGGGAGCAATACAATAACAAGGTCAAAGCACAATCCAGAGTCAGAAGCCAAGAGGTCACGTGAAATCCAAGGAGGTCACAAGGTCGAGGTCAAACACAGTGCCGAGGTCAAAACACACAGAGTACACGATATACACAATGCTAGTGAGGGTAGCAAGACCAATCACAGGCAACCTGTGGCCAGCAGGTTACCTGTTTAAATAGGTCCTCCTGATGGGTCATGTGACGTGGCCAGCATCACATGACCAGCCCCCCGCAACTCAGAACAGCTGAGAGCTGACTCATCAATATCGGCGCTCAGTTCCCCACGTGCTCATTGTCTAGGGGATGGAGGAGGCCGGCCACGCCGAGGAAGCATGTGCAGCCGGGTCCTCCCCGCCCTCTGGTTGCTATGGAGATGAGGACGCCAGCCGCGTCCTCGCTCCTCTTCACTAGCGGGATGCCGGCGGCGCTGCAGAGGGGAAGCGCGTTGCTGGCTCCCCGTTTCAACAGCACAACAGATCTACATAATTCACTTTCTGGATTACTCAGCAGGATCAGCACACCAGGCACTATGCCTGGTTGAATAGGGTTGATCCTGCCATCAGATGCTCTTTAACTTTGTCTATAGATAGATATGGGATAGATATGATATAGATAGATAGATGTATATAGAGATACAGGACATTCACAGACCAAAGAACGCACAACAGATCCTATTTTATTATCAGTCCTGCCTTAGAAATGTCATAACCCCTGCCTTTCTTTGATACGATGCATCAAAATATTGCCCCACAAGACACTGGGAGAAAACTACTTAGCAAGGTCTCCGGCTCCCCTTTCAGTGTTGATTGCATTATTATGGCGTCATGGTTCATTTGGGAGGAAGAAGCCTTTGCTGAATGCTAAACAAAAAAATAACAAAGCAGCATTTGCCAGATAGTGTGTCTGTGACAGTGTGGGGAATATTTGTGTCCAGGTAATGTTATCTCCGGAGACCCGTCCCTAAGCATTATATTTGGAAATGGCATCTTGGCTCATGCATATAAATATTGTGGCAATTGTGGCATCCTTTATGAATTTGGACGCTCTTTGTGTTCATATTATTATGTCTTTTAGTTTAAATAGAATGTATTCAGGGTTTTGTTCATTACAGCATAAAACCACCAAAGTTATGTACTGTATATCTTGGCAAAGGCTTGATTTTAACAATGCAGAAGATTTATGGATCAAACTTAATTTTTTCTTCATAAAGCATCACAGTTTGATTTAATTACATGATTAAGTTTATATGAAGTAGTATATGCGGAGATAACAAATGTAACACTCCTTCATTACTTGCCTATCTGATGCATAGTAAAACAGTCATTATGTATAGCAGAGGAATCCAACTTAGGTCACGCTCCCCAAGCTGCATCTATGGATGGTAATGTACATTCTTCTCCTGTACTGGCCATACATAAGATAATGTGATAAGTCTGGAATCTGGTATCCATTTCTTTGGCATCCATGGAATTCTACTTAAGAAGCCATATTTCACAATCTAAACCATGATAAATCAGGGTAGTTATCAGCTCCATTCACCTCAGCAGTTATCTAGTAGATAGCCACTGTTCAGACACTGATATCTATCTCTATCCAACTCCCAATTCACATACCTTTTTGGTTTTGCCGCGCACAAGGGCAGACTGGGAATTTAAAGTGGCCCTGGAACAAACCTAAAAGTGGCCCCGTTTTGTGAACATGTCCAAATTGACAGAAGGCGGAACAACACAAATAGGCAGGGACAACACAAGTAGGCAGGGCCAACACAAATAGGCAGGGACAACACAAGTAGGCAGGGCCAACACAAGTAGGCAGGGACAACACAAGTAGGCAGGGCCAACACAAGTAGGCAGGGACAACACAAGTAGGCAGGGCCAACACAAGTAGGCAGGGCCAACACAAATAGGCAGGGCCAACACAAGTAGGCAGGGACAACACAAATAGGCAGGGACAACACAAGTAGGCAGGGACAACACAAGTAGGCAGGGACAACAGAAGTAGGCAGGGCCAACACAAATAGGCAGGGACAACACAAGTAGGCAGGGCCAACACAAGTAGGCAGGGCCAACACAAATAGGCAGGGACAACACAAGTAGGTAGGGCCAACACAAATAGGCAGGGACAACAGAAGTAGGCAGGGCCAGCAATATCTTAGTGCAGCACAAAATACCACCCAAGCAGAACCAAATACCACAGTGCACCACAAAATACTGCCCTATCAGAACCAAGTACTACAGTGTAGCACTAAATACTGCCTCAGGAAAACCAAATACTACAGTGTTGCACAAAATAATGCCCCAACAGAAACAAATAACTCCTGCTGCAGTATTCAACTGTGTCACTGTCTTAAGGACAGCCATATAGTTGAAATCAGGAGGGCCACTGTGACCGCTGGCCAGGTGTATAAGTACCTGATACTCCTAGCATTGATTAATGATGAGAACATCAGATCATTATGTACCTGGCCACTGTCCATGAGTCGGGCTCAAGCAGTTCCCCTGAGCATCCGTCCACCCGGAGACTTCCCTGTAGGCCTGTCCGCCCCTGGCCAAGCATGAATGTTTTTGGAATGGGGAAAGGGGAGATAGCAGCTGCCAGACTCTTCTGGTGATGGTTTATCTCTCCTCAGAACCAAAGAATCAAGACATATTGAAATTCAACATGCAAAATACTTCTTTTCCCTGACATCACTTGTTGGGGGAAAATAAGGATAGACCCATACATGCTAGATAGTCTAAAGTTTATGGCCAGCTTTAGAGCTTTTCTAGCCAGGACTTTAGCCAAATTCAGTAACAGATCAACAATGTAAGGGCACATTTAGATTGGCCAATACACAGGGCAATGTTTGGTAATGATCCGTTCATTCATGATTAGAGATGAGCGAATCGATTCGCCATGAAGCCGAATTTTCTCGTGCTTTGTGTTAGCGAATCGATTTAACCTAAAAAAGTGTGAAA